>NC_067399.1:114030443-114175443 GCF_016432865.1 Antechinus flavipes
GAAGAGGAAGAATAAAAAAGAAGGAAGGAAGGAAGGAAGGAAGGAAGGAAGGAAGGAAGGAAGGAAGGAAGGAAGGAAGGAAGGAAGGAAGGAAGGAAGGAAGGAAGGAAGGGAGGGAGAGAGGGAGGGAGAAAAAAACTTTAAAAATACAAATAACAGGGTTGTATAAAACTTTTTAAAAATACAAACCACAGAAAGGAGTAATTTGATGCAAATGGAGGAATGGAGGATCTGGAACTAGCCAGCAGGAAAAGTAATGTCCTATGTTCTATAAGACCAAGACTGACCAGAGTCCTTTGCAGATTGTAGGGTTAAAAGAGGATGGCAGCTGCTGCTTATTGAGAGAGAAAAACTATCGCACAAAGGGGTTAGTCAGTCTGCAGTGTGTTCCTGGCCTTCGACCAGCAGCATTTCAGGACACAAAGTGAGGCTTCTTTACAAAGTAAGGCATGTTCTATAAGAATACATGGGGATGAGTGAGACTTGAGCTATGTAGAAAGATTTAAGTCTGGAGCAGAGTAAGCCAGCAATGGGAGGCTAATATACTCTAATGGGTTTAAGTGATTTCCCCCACCCCTTCCTCCTTTTTCCTTTTTTCCTTTTTCTAGTCCTACTCATCCCCTTTAAAATGGCTCATGTGAAACCTTTCAGCCCACCTCCCTTGGCAGCAGTCAGACAAAAAACCTCAGTTTGGCCAGTGCCAGAGCCAGTGCACCTGCCTGCTGCCCGGTGGGGTGCGTTTTCCATGAAACAGCCCCCAAAGGAAAGCCAAGGGCTCAGAATGCCACTTCTTATCCGGCAAGGAGTGGATGCAGGGGAGTGGAAGCCACAGGAAGGCTTTTTCAAGAAGCAAACAGGCCAGCCATTCAGAATTCATGTTTTATGCTGACTTCATCACTGTGGTAGACTGTTGGGGGAGCAGTCCTTGCTGCTGCCCTAGGAAGGTCTCCACAGAAGGGAGAGTAACACAAAGTGGAGGAGCTGCCAGAGGAATAGAGGGGAGATTTCAGTCTTTGAGACAGTCTTTAAGAGACCTTGACATACCAACCGATTTGTTTCCCTTACTAAACAGCAATGCACCTAATACTTATAAGTGGGTTCTGAAAATAATCTTTACAGAAAGTATCTCTGAGAAAGACTTCATTTATCAAAAAAGAAAAAAAGAGAATTGAGTGAAATTTATAAGAAGACAAGCTATTTCTCAATTAATAAATGGTCAAAGAATATGAACAGGTGTTTTTCATATGAAGAAATCAAAGTTATCTTTAGGCATATGAAGTCTAATTCACTTTTGAATAGGGAAATGCAAATTAAAACATCTCTGAGGTACTACCTCAGACCTATCAGATTGGCTAAGATGACAAAAAATAAAAAGGAAAATGATAAATGTTGAAGAGGATGTGGGAAAATTGGAACACATACACTATTGATAGAATTATGAACTGATCTAACCATTCTGGAGAGCAATTTGGAACCACACCCAAAGGACAACAAAAATGTGCACAAAAAGATCATCAAAAAGGAGGAAAGACCTATATGTATAAAAATACTTAAGCAGCACTTTTCAGAGTGGCAGAATATTGAAAACTGAGGGAATACCCTCATTTATTTGTTTGCCCAACTCGTCAAGATCACTAACTATGGCTCTACCTTGTCCTCTATCAGGCTTTTGATTTCAGCTAGTAGTAAACCAGCCCTCTCCCTAATAGCTGAAGAAAAACCTGATAAGATTTACTACTTTCCAAAAATATTTGCATTTTGATGAAAAATCTTAGAGACCCCCAAAGCATTCAAGGCTCTAAAGTGATTAAGTTATAATTCATGTAAGTATTTTTTTATTATAGCTTTTTATTTACAAGACATATGCATGGGTGGTTTTTCAGCATTGACAATTGCAAAACCTTTTGTTCCAATTTTTCTCCTTCTCCCCACCTTCCCCAGATGGCAGGTTGATCAATCATATAAGTATTTGTTACTTTTACCCATGATAAGGGTTCTGAATACCAACCTTAACAAAGAAATGGTCATTGAGCTAAGGGTTTAGATTCTGTTAGGGGTTTAAACAGATACAATAATAAATAAATGGCAGGTTGTTTGAGAAGGAAGAGTGCATGAACAGTTGGGAAAGCAGGAAAGGCTTCTCAGAGAAGGTAGCTCTTGAACTGAATATAGAAGGAAGATAAGAGAGACAGATGAAGAGAGAATGAATTCCAGGCATAAAGGAAGGCTTGTTCAAATGTGTAAAGGCAGAAGATGGGAGTACCCCCTACCAAATCCTCCTCTCTTCCTTGCTTTCCTACTACTATTTATTATTTCCCAATTCTACCATCTCACCCTTTTTCATCTCTCTCCCTTCCATCTCCATATCCATGGGGGCAAATTTGTAGAAGAAAAAAGAAAAGTGAAGAGAGTGTCTTTGGGGATATTCATTTTTCGATGCTGGTGGGAGTAAGGGGCAAAACAAAGAGGGAGCCTAGGAAGGAATCTTTAAACTAAAAAGAGAATCAGGTCATAAAGGTAAAAGGATCAACCTCTGGGATTGCTTAAAAGGTCAAGAAAGATTAAGATAAAGAAAATGAACATTGGATTTGGCAATGAACACTTTTTCAGGTGAGCAGTGGGCACAAAAGCTGAATTATAGGGGATTCAGGTTCTGAGTGGGTGGTAGAAGGATGTAGAAACTATTCAAACAAGTTTTATAAAAGGTTAAGAGAAACAAACCTTGAGAAGGGGTTGGAGTCAGAAGGGTTTTTGTTTTTTTGTTTTTATAGGATGTTGATTCTTAAACACATACGTAAGCAGAGGTGAATGAGTCAGTAAAGAGGAAAAGAATATAAAGGAGACAAAAAGAAGGAATGATAAATGGAGCAAAGTCTCCAATGAGACAAAAAGGCTATCTAAACCGTCCCCCCCCAACACCTTCATTTAAAGAGGGCTCCCAGACCAGCCATTTCTTCACACCCTAGTGCCTGGCACATAGTAGGCAATTAGAAAATGTTTACTGACTGGATAACTGGTTTGGACTAGATGAAATGGGATCAACAGCACATGGAGAGGAAAAAAAATTACTTTTAGCAAAGAGAAATACCAGAACAATCACAGAGATTGGAGGAAAGCAAACACGCAAGCATGGGTTAAAAGTTAGAAAGTTTTTCACATGTGGAGGAGGGGAAGGAGCTCATGACAGATGTTCTTAATCATCTCAGTAAAGTAGGAGGCAAGGTCATCTGCAGAGAAAAAGTGGGAGGAATAGGAAGAGATAAAGAGGCTTGAACAGAGAAATTCATAACATCTGCTGCGAGGAACGGAATGGGGCATCTATCAGTCCAGCCAGGAGGGACAAATTGAATATAATTTTGTTTCTTCCTCTAGTAGTATTTGGTGTTTTGGGATTAGGAGGAGGGAAACTGGATGACCAAACTATAACCCTGACCTCATTAATATTTTGCTCTACTGCTGAGAGTTTTTGTAGTTGCTGTTTGTTGTTGTGATTGGATGTTTTTGTATTTTGTTGTTGTTGATGATGTTTTGTCTTAGATAGTCCCTCATAATCCCAGCCAGCAGACTTGCAGATGCCTGCCATTGATCCCAAAGGTAATTAATTGGGTGAAAAGTTATAAACAGATCAGGCAAATTCATTACTATCACTGGAAGAGATAATTCCAAATGAACTCCCTACTGATAGAGTGGGTTATAGTAATGTCAGCTCCTCATTACCTAGGGCCTGGACTACTGCTGTAGTCTCCTTATTGATTTCTAAAAATCAAGTCATTCCCCTCTCTGATCTATTCATCACGCAGCCACCAAAGTAATACCCCTAAAATCCAGGTCTGATCATATACTCCTCTTCTCAAAAAGCTCTGGTGACTTACTTATGCCTCTGGGATAAAATGCAGACTCCTCTTTGGAGCATCTAAAGTCCTCCCCAATCTGTTACCAGCCTACCTTTTCAGCTTTTCAGGCTTTATTATGCACTACTCCCCTTCACACGCTATGGTCTAGCAACGCCCATTTACTCATACCATTCCATGTCCAGGCTTGGGGTGCCTTTGCATTCTCTCTGCCTGCAATATATTACTTCTTCATTGCCACCTTCTAGATCCTCTTACTTCTTACAAAGCTCAATTCAAGGATCATTTTCTCTTTATAAAGTTTTTTCTGATCTGGTCCCCAAAAATCACTTCATACCAATTTTGCATAGATGGTGTTATCAGGGAGCTATCCACCCATGAACTCCTTGAGGACAATTTCATTTTCTGTCTTTATAGCCCTAGTACCAAGCACAATGCTCACAGCGATCTTTTTTTATTCAAATGTTCACCATTCCCTTCTCCAGTTTATTTTACAGATGAGGGAACTGAGGCAAATGGGGTTAAGTGATTGGCTCAGGGTCACACAGCTAATAAATCTGTAATCAGATTTGAATTCAGCAATATGAGTCTCCTCTCTCCCAACCTGGTGCTTTATTCATTGAGCCACCTTTTTTGCCTTAAAAGGCACTTACTTAATAAAAGCTCATTAATTAATTTATTGGACAGCATATTTTAATTATAACAACTAAATATGTTCACTTTCAAAGAATTACAAGATTTACCTCAGTAGGAAGAATTTCTTTTCTCTTTGAATTAAGCAGTGACCTCTCTCAGCCACAGTTATACTTTCCCTCCAGCTTTGGAGTTTCTACCAGTGTATTCTATCAGAGAGACAGAGAAAGAAAGACAGACACAAAGGGAGATAAAGGCAGAAAGACAGGCAGAGAAAGAGAGACAGAGAGAGAAGGAAAGATAATAGAGAGGGGAGAGTTGCACATGTGTGCAAACATACAAACACACAAAGGATCCATTCTTGCTAAACAGATAGGTTTTCCCTCTCCTTGTTCCTCCCTTGTTTGCTGCTTTGATTCTCAACAGCTGTATTGTTGGTTCCCCTGACCTTTTATCCCTTTTGTCTTTTCTTTTTCTTTCATATAAAACTCATTGGGAGGTAAGGCAGTGAGTCAGAAATCAATGTAACCCCTGGCAGAGAATAGAGCACAAGATCACAGAGACCGTGAGAAAAATGTCAAGTAGCTAGTCTGACCAGACATAACCCGCCTGTCCCAAGGAACTGAAGTGGACCTGGCAAAGTAGATGTTCTTCTCCTTTCTCCTTGAGGACCGTTGGATCTTGTTTGATGATTAGGGAAACAATAATTTTGGGGCGGGATGGTCATTTACTCTGCTTCTGGAACTTTATCTATTTTTCATCTCAGTGCCTCTACAATTTCTGCAAAAGTCCCAACATTAAAAAAAAATTGATCCTGATCACAGGTGAAAGATCGTAAATAATAGGTCTCAACCCTCTAAGTTGTTTAGCGATTATGCTTCTTTGAGTTAACCTTGGATCTCTGGTAAAGTGTATGTTATACCACGATACCCTGTGTTTGAGAAGGAGCTCAGTGTTGAGGTTGCAGGACAGTCTTCTCCTCTGCATGCTAAGAAGGCCTTTAGGGCAAGCCAAAGTTGGAAGTGTTGTCTTTTTATGTGGATGGAGGAGAGAACTGGAGACAGAGAAATGCTCATGGAGACAGTTAGAGGTTCTCGTTTCTTCCTGAGTCATGATGTAAAAGGGAATACTTTATCTTTCCCAGCTGTTTCCTGGTGAGACCTCAGGAACATATTTTTGATAGGAGTCTATGGACTAGGCTGAGTTCAACTCTTATCAATAACTATTTGACTCTGGTAACTGGAGTGACTTAGAACCCATCTTTGTATTTCTCCAGCCCTAGAAATTTGCACACAGACAAGTAGAGACCTGTTAAAAAAAATCATCAAAAAACTCCACTTTCTTAATAATACAAAAACTTAAACTTAAATTTCCTGGACTAAAGCCCAAGACACCATTCCAGAAGAAAACTTGCAGACTCACAATACAAAATAAACAAATAAACAAACAAATAAATGAATGAATAAATAAGACCTAACCCCCAGCTGCTGCCTGGATGGAGTTCCATGTTAGAATGGATCCAAACACTAACTTCACAATGATCTAACAGGTGAAATAAAAACCCGGTTCTTGGTAAGGGAAAGAAAGGAGCATTTTTAAGTACTGTGTCAGGTACTGTGTTAATGCTTAAATATTATCTCATTTGATCCATACAACAATATTACGAGATAGGCTATTGTTAAATCCATTTTATATTTGAGGACACTGTGCCCAGGATCCCCAGGCAGTAAGTGTCTGAGGCTACATTTGAACTCAGGCTTTAACTTTCTATTCACTGTATCATCTAGCCATCTCTAAGAAGTATGGAGGTATGGAAGAAATAGTATGGAACTCTTTGCACTATGTCCTAAAGCTACCACCACATCACTTTCAGATGGGGAGGCTGCTTTATTGTAGAAATATTATAAACATGAAATATGGCATAAAGCAGTGATACCAAATTCAGATAGTAATAGGGGCCACTAAACTGTTCATAAGATCTCCACAGATGGCATTTTGATGTAGAAAACCACATATTAACATTATCTATGTTCTATTACATTTATTTATTTTATTAAATATTTCCAAATTTCATTTTAATCTGGTTTATCACTCTGGACTGTTATGATAGCCCTCAGACTTTGATTGAGAACCCAGGGGATCATTTCCAAACTTTGAGGTGCATGCAACCTTCAGTGCCTATACTCAGACAGTAATTATCCTCATGGACCACCCAAGATAGGAGAAGATGAAGGTTTGAACAGAAAGGAAGAGACAGATAAAGAGATAGAGAAACAGAGAAAGAGACAAGCATAGAAAGACAAAGAGGTATAGAGAGACAGAGAGATAAAGAGATAGAGGTGTCGAGAGAGAGACAGACATAAAAGCATGAGACAGACAAAGAGAGACAGATAAAAAGACATACATAAAAAGAAACAGAAATAGAGAGAGACAGGAGTAGGGAGAGACAGAAGTAGGGAGAGATGGAGAGATAAAGACAGACAGAAACAGAGTTATTAGAGAGAGACAAAGAGGTAGAGACAGTGAGAGAAACATAAAACAAAAAGGCAAAGAAGTAGCGATAAATGCCCGCACAAAGACAAAAAGACAGATATAAAACAGAGACAAAGACAAAGAGGTAGAAATAGAGACACAGAGAGAAAAAGACAAAGAAAGACTGAGAGACAAACATAAAGAGACAGAGACAGAAATAGAGAGGTAGAGAGAAAAAAGAGAAAGAAAGGCAAAAAAGCAGAGAGATAGACAAAGACAGAGAGCTGGAACTGGATAGAAACTCCACTTTCTTGCCCGGTGTAGGTGACAGTTAAGAAATCCTACTCCATTTATTCCACTTTGAGGCAGTTCCCAGGGAAATCCAGGTTCCTGTAGTTCCCAGTTAGAAGCAACCATACAATTTTGTATCTAGATGACTAGGAAACTTCCTCACTTGGTTTCCTTATCTTCAGTCTATCTCCTCCAATCCCTTTTTCACCCTCCTGCCAGACTAATTCTTCAACATTTCTGCACTTTTGCTCATGTCACTTCCCTTGTCTGAAATGTTCTCCTCTTCAAAAACTTTATCTAGATCTTCTATAAAACCCCTTTCAGCTAAGGGCACCATGGCCTAATGGAAAAAAGATCAGACTTTGTTATTGAAAAGACTGGACTCAGAACCTGATTTTTCTACTTCTCACTGTGTGAATAAATGTTTTGGTAAATCACTTATTTTCTCTGATCTTCATCTGAAAAATGAGAATGCTCTAATTTTCTAAATCTTTATTTACACATCCTCTATCAATACCCACCTATGCCTCTCCTTTTTTTGACTGTCGCCTATTGTTGATACTACATATTTTTTACCCAAAATGTGATGCAATTAGGATACTTCAAGAGGTAGCATGGCTGAATGGGGTTAGAATTTTGCCTTGAAATTAGATAAACTGGGGTTTAAATCTTACCTTTGACACATGTTGGCTATGAGACCCTGGCTAAATCACAATTCTTCAGTGCCTCAGGAAACTCATTAAATTTAATTGAAGAATAGTTGCCAAATAACGTTCATCTTAGAACAGTTTTTTTTTTTTATTAAGAGTTCCCTAAAATGAAAACATAGATTAGTGACAACAAAGATGGCAACAAAGATGGCATTGGATTGCATTTTGTTGTTTAGTTAATCACTCTAACAATTTTATGAGCATATCATTTGATTCCCCAACTAGATTAAAAACTCCTTGAAGGCAGAAACTGACTTTTATTTTTTATTCCCAATAGTGTATACTTGTGGAATTAAATTAAATGTTCCTTTTCCATTAGTAAAAGTGATGCTTAAAAGTGACCTTACTGGCATCAGGTACTGAGCCCACAGCTTTATCAGGGCAACTGAATCCAAAGGAGATTTACATGATGTAAGACTATGTTCAATATCAACCTAAGTCACGGTCAAGGAATATAATGTCACAGCTTTGCAAAAATACCTTGTTATGCTGATTATACAAGTCGTTTATTAGTTATACCAGTGATTTAGCTCCCTGAGCTGGTTGGTTTTCGTCCCTCATTATCAAAGAATTAACAAAATGATGTCACCATGATGAGGTCAAGGTGTTTGTGGCTGATCAGACCAACACAAGGTCAGAATGCTCTTCCACAGGTCAAGTACAAATGACCCATAGGAGCATTTGGAACAGAGATGTCTAAATTTGTGCATCTCACTTCTTTTGTTACCGCAATTCTTCTTTGATACAAGCACAGCATGCTGGGCAGTCCTGTGCCAGCGTCTCCCATGTTTCACAAAGTCCTTTAGAGTGACCTTGAGAGTGTCCTTCTATTGCTTCTTCTGACCTCCATGTGAACACTTGCCTCGAGTGAATTCTCCGTAAAATAGTTTTTTAGGCAAATGCATGTAGAACATGGGAACAATGTGGCCACCCCATCGGCGTTTTGTTCTCTGCAGCAGACTGAATGCTTGGCATTTTAGCTCAAGAAAAGACCTCAGTGTTCGGTACCTTTTCTTGCCAAGGGATCTTCAAAATCTTCCTAAGATAATTCAAATGGAAGCACTTCAGTTTCCTGGCGTGGCGCTGGTATTTCACAGACATACAACAATGAGCTCAGCGCAGTGGCTCTGTACACCTTCAATTTGGGAGGCAGACTAATACAATATCTCTTCTCTCCTACATTTTCCTTTGGAGCCTTCCAAACATCCCACTGTCCTCTCAATGTGTGTGTCAGTCTCATCTTTTATGTGTGTAGCCCCAGAAAGTAGACTGCCAAAGACGGTGAAGTTATCTAAAACATTCAAAATCTTTCCAGTTGCCATAATAGTTCCTAGCATGGTTTAGTTCCAATTAGTGCAAATAAATGAATCCCCTGAAGTGGTCATATGTATTCAAATTTACACTACTTGAAATTATAATTATATAAAATATAGTCATTTGTTTCAGTCTAGTGGACATAAATAGCACAATTTTGAATGGGGAATATGTTGAGGAAAGAGATATTTACTAGGATCTCAGGGAATTAGAATGAATTTAGAACAAAGCTCTGAAGACATGGTAATACTAAGAGTTATTTTACTTGTCTGCAAGAAGCAGCCTTTATGTGCAGGTCTTGATTTGGGTAAATTGATTGTGAAATTAGCACATGGAGTTGCCCGGTAGGAATAGGACCTCTTGTGGATTCCTAGACCAGAGTGAATTGTCCCATAAATATTATTATTAGTCAAGTTTAATACAATTTTTACATGCTTCAAAAGACAGTTCTCATTGGTAGATTCCTCCTTTCCAACAGTAGGGTTGCTTTGTTGTTTCATATCTCTTTCTGTTTTATCTGGACCTTGTAAATGTTTGTTTCTTTTCTACATAAAAAGGTCATCTAGCTGCATGAAAAATGTCTGCAGAATATTTAAGTATCTTCTTCAAGGACCAGAAGAACTTCCAAGGAAAGGAGAAAAAGACACTTTGTGGGAATGTTCTATGTCAGCATCTCTTCTAGGAATCAGACTGACCTTGTATTTTTTTTTAATATTCTGATTCTGATACTTTGGATTCCAATATTTTCAAATGATGCAATAGATTTTCATCTACACAAGAGATAAAATAACCTGGCCTGTGGTCAACCAGGCAAGGTCAACCAGGTCTCCTCTTTCAAGGGAGAAAAACTATGACGTCTTCAGAGAAATCCTGCCATCTTTATAAGACCATTTCCCCAAATAACAAACCACTAGATTGGGTTCTCTGTATTAATATTACCATTACAGACTTATACTTCATGTAAGCAATTGTAACAATATGTTTTTCACTATGAATAAAGACAGGGAGAAACTCTTGTTCCTCCCTTCTTTCTACCCCTAGATTGGCCACCTCTCAATTACACTCCATGATATATCTATTTCTGACTTTTGAGATCAAACTACCATACCCCTTTTTTTTAGGAATACAGCTAAAATGGTCACGGTAGTCAAAACAAATGACAAGTTCCCACTTTGATGTAGACCAATGATCCAGAAGATCAATACCTTGTTTTCCAAGAGAGAGAAAATGACAAAGTACTTAACCAGAATATAACCCACCCTATGCTCTCTGAATACTGATGGTATTAGTATATGGGATATGGTCAAATAAGGCATCTTCCAGTCATTGTATAAGATTCAGGGAAGATCATAGTGCAGTTCCAGTATTGCCAGATGCTTGTTGAAAACAGATGGATGCCGTATAATCTCCAGCCCAGAGAGCTTCCTCTCCAGTAACAGGACTGTTGAGATGTATCTGTTGTGGTCAAGGCAAAGAATTTGCTCTCCTATAGACTCTAGGACAGTGTTATCAATTTGTACAATCACATCCAGGCTCTTCTCATCGAAAGACCAAAGAATGGCCTTAAGGGAGTTCTTTGAAAACAACAAAAAGTTCTTATTCTGTTGGGCAGAGAACTAATATTGATCATTAAAAAGATAAGCAGGCAATTATGACTGACATAACTGTCAAGCGAGGTCTTAGTGCTATTACTATCCAATCTTTTCTACCCTTGATACTTGACCTAATGGACTGGCAGTAGCCAGTATTGACCAGAGTGGACCTCTAGGGAAGGAAATAATGAATGAATGAAAGATAATCTTTCAGACTTGGTACAGACTCTATGAAGACTGAGCCACTATGAAGTTTTTCATATATTCATAAATCCAATGTCCATCTATCTAGAATCCCTCTTCATCCTCTTCCAGGATCCTACCCATCACCTATAATAATAGAAGCTATTGATCAAATTAAAAGAAACCTCAATTTGAGAAGATATGAATGGAAAGAAGATGAGGGGAAGTTCCCAGAACAAAATTCTATTGCCTTGCAAGGAATCTTTATGGAATTATGTGAAGTAGAAGCTGTTCTGCAATGAAGGTTCCCATTTCTGTGAAAGACTGGTGCTTCAGACAGCTAGGTAGTACAGCAGAAAACATCAGACCTGGGATCAAGAAGAGATGAGTTCAAATCTGGCCTCAGACGTCTATTAGCAATGTGGCCCTGGGTAAAGCAAACAAAACTTGTATTTACCTCAATTTCTTCAGTTGTAAAATAGGGATAGTAATAGCACCTACCTTCCAGAGTTGTTATGAATATTGAATGAGAGTATTTGCAAAAATTTTAGCACAGTTCCCAGTATATTATATGCATTATGTAAATATTAGCTATTTTTGCAGGATACTACTATTTCTTCATGCCCAGGTTCTGTTCTAGGGATTCCTCTCACAGATATGATTAGGATTTGTTTATTGACTTAAAAAGAGAAAGAATTGAATTCATCTCCTTAGCAAATCACTTAAATTTCTCTGAGTAAAAGGAGGAGATTGACTAGATGACCTTTCTAGTCCCTTCTAAAGTTTTAAAACCATAATTTTAAATGTAATTGCAGCAAACAGTTTACTGGGGAAACAGACATCCCTAGTGTTCTCATTAGGTCATCCTCTCACCACACTCTGGTCTTACATTTATTTCTACAAGTTAACCAATTTAAGAAAAATAAAATAAAAGCTGAAAAGCTAGAGTTAATGCTGTGTTTTAAGGATTGAAACTGCCTTTTCTCTTGCTGTAATGATGATTGGACCAATGTATCCAACCACAGAACTTTGTTATAATAAATTTTATATACTTGCCTACTTAGAATTTGCTCTTTTATATGAGCAATGTATATTACATTTCACAATATGCATAAAGGAAAACCCAAAATCAATGGGAAGAGTTGAAAGGTATCCATGATGATTTATAGTGCTCCTTGAGAAGACAAAGCAGGATAAAAACATGGACCAGCTGGGATTGTACTGTTGGAGACCGAGTATAAGTGACCTGGTTTGGTTATCTTGTTTAACCTTGTACCAGCAGACCTTCATAGCAACTGAAAGAATGAGTGATAGGCCATACCATCACTAAGCTAGTAAGTCAAGTGGTTTTCTGCTAGAGTCATCCTCCACATTTTATATCCATTCTATTATTTCCCTAGGCTTTATTGTAATAAGTTCATCTCAACTGTGAACTATGGCTTCCATTTCTTTTTCCACTATTACTAATGTAGTAAGGAAAAAACAAATTGGATATGAGGATTTCAGAAAAACATGGGAAATTTTATATTAATTGGTACAGAAAAAAGCACCAACAAAAAAGCACCAAAAAAGCACAATTATCATAATTACTACAACAATGTCAATGAATTTTTAAAGATTTTTTTCTGAACTTAAATAAAATGAGTATTTCCATTCACATAGTGTAACAGAATAAGAGAACTGTATATGAAGTTTCAAATTTTTATTATGGACTACTTGTTATTTTCTTTTTTCAAACATAATGAATTTGGCATATAACTTTCAAAGATGCCCTACATGTGTAATTTTTTCTGGCATTCTTTTATTCTTTTCTATTAATTAAAAATTATTCAGTAACCCTCTGGGAACAACCTATCTTTTTTCCCCTCTCAATATCATCCCCCAAAAAGAAAAAGAAAAAAGAAAAGCTTTGTCACAAATATACATAATCACAAAAAGCAAATTCCTACACAGACTATGTTCCATATTGCATGTTTCATCCTACATCTTGAGTCTATCTCTGCTCTGTCAAGAGATGAGCATCATGCTTCATCACTGGGCTTCTAAAATTATGGTTGGGCATTAAAATGATCAGAGTTACAAAGACATTCAAAGTTGCTTTTCTTTATATTGTACAATCGTGTAAATTAAAAGGTCACTAAAATGAAGTTGAATTCTGTGAAAATAAAATAAAAGATAAATCAGAGAGGATACTGGAGGAAACAGAATAAAACATATCTACTGTACTCTCCCCACAGCAGAGGGAATGGGGATAGTACGTACAGAATATTATATGCATTGTCAGACAAAGTTTCTATCTTGGATATTTGCTTAATTGTTTTTCTTTGTCACAAAAAAAGGATTTAATCTGAAGTGGAGTGGGCAGTGACTGGAATATAGAGGCCAACAATAGCACATAATTTAACATTTAAAAAACTTTTTAAAAAGACTACCTAGATCAGACATTAATTTCATAGATCTGATGATGTACCCCACTGGACAGATTTAGTTCCAGACCCAAAGAGAGAATACCAGAGCCAGCAAACTCCAGAGTAGATAGAGGTCTTGCTTATTATGACATGATCTCCAGTTCTGGAGTCACCCTTTGTGAGAAGGAATTGTTTCATACTCGTTTAGATCCTAATTTTGACATGATAATATCTCTCCCTTTATACCAAACCTAGCTTAGCTCACTCCCAAGCTTATCCACAGCTCTAGGGACTTCCCTAAAACTAGAGCTCATCCTTTTCAGAAGCTATGATACCAAAGATAAGAAAATGGTTGTTGGGGATTGAAGGGAGGGAAGACAGGAAATGGGTAAACCTGAGCCCTATACTTATTTTAAGCACATTAAACAAAGAATGATAACTATACATGACTTCTCCATGATGTAAGAACCTTCTTCCTGAATGGTCCATCATTTCATGTTATGTAAAAAAATATTAATAAAACCTTGCAAGAAATGACATTTATCTGAGTAGCTGGTTCTTCAGAGATGACTGCAGGATCATTTATAAAATCAGAGAGGAAGCAAGTAAAGAGTTGAGAAGGATTAAGAGTTTGTCATGTGGACTGCTGACATTGAATTAGCCAATTGTTTGATGTTCACAAGGCCAGTTTTCAGATCAAAGACTTCTAAATGTACAAACATAACCAGATAACACCAAACATCAGAACTTAGGTGACTTCACAACTCCATGCCCAATTGCACAGAGGACACTACTTCAGATCACCAAAAAAATTATATATAGAGATATAAATAGATAAATAGATAGATATAGATATAGATATAGATATATAGATATAGATATAGGATCAAGATGAGAAAAGATCTACTAACTTTCAAACCCCTTTTCCATCCATTACCAATGTTCCTCCTGATGGCTTATATGCATTTCTACTTTTCCTTTTCCCATTCCCCGGAATGAAACTGATTTTTCACAGGAGAACTGAGCAGTAATAAGTGGTCCTGAGAAAACTCTTTGAAATATTAAAAATGTATTCTTTGCACTAAATCTGAATCTGTCCTGATCTGACCTAGTTGTCAAAGATACTCCCTATAATACAGTTACTTTACTTTCTCAAAGAGAGAGATAGGGGACCTCTAATGAAGAATATTATATATATAGTCAGAAAAGCTTTCTATATTAGATGTTTTTGCTTTAATGTTTTTCTTTATCACAAGGGAGGGTTTAATCTGAAGTGGAGTAGGGAATGACAGTGAAGCAGAAATTAGATGCATATGTCTTATCTATATCATCTTTCCTAAAGTTATTGGATCATACCTAAGGGAGTCTAGAGAACAGTTAGAGTTGAAAAATAGGATTGAAAATGCTAAGTGCTAGCAGAAACATTGGAGAGAGGAACTTTAAACAATGGGAACCCAGCAATTGAACCAAAGAGAGTAACCCCAGAACTTAATTCCACACCTTCCCCCAACCCCTGCCCCTGCCCCAGCCAAATGCTTATTCCACAGCCTGCAGAGAGGAAAAAAAAGGAAGCAGCGTTTTGCCCGAGGAGGTGCCTTTATTCTACGAGTTCCCCAGCACATCCAGTTCTGAGAATGACAAGTCCTAGTGTTATCAGGAAAAACACACAAGATGGCATCTGAAACAAAAGCTGTCAAAGGGAGGAGAGGAGGAAACCACCCTGAGAATGAGAGGGACGAGAAGTGGAAGCGACGGGGCTGGTATCCTGTATGTAATGGGCTCGTGGGGAGAGCCGGTGGGGATGTTTCCTCTCCCCGGCATGTGGACAGCTCCTATTGACATTGGCGAGTGATCATATATCCAGCCTCATGGAAACAGTCTGTTTGGAGCATTTTCTTTTTTATCTGTTCCTCACATGGACAACTCAGGAGATATTTCTAACGAGACTGTTGATGAGCCGTGGGGTTTCTGCCGCTGATTCCTGATTGGCTGGGATGGTTGCTACCCCACTGAGGCGCTAAGGACATACAGCAAACCCACACATGGTCAGCACATGGAAGGTGGGCGGGAGGATGTCTGGGCTGTTCAGCGATGGGGGGAGGAAAGCGGCTCCCAAACTGTAATTTGGAAATAATAAGCTGATGTCACTGTGACATTGTGTGCCTCCAGCCCCACTGTGCTGCCGAGGCCAAATGGGAGTAAGGGAATCATTCCATTTCTGCATTGGTTTCTCCTATTGGGGGTCTAAATTTCTACTGCAGTTGCCTAGAAAGACAGCTCTTGTTCCTGATTGAGAAAGGCTCTGATATAATGCCTGAGAAGAAGGAAAAAAGAGTCAGGAGGTTAATAAAAAATCACCTGCATGTAATACTTTACAGATTCATTTCCTGGTTATCTCCTTTGATTCTCTCTATGAGGTAAACAATGCAAGTGCTGGGTTCTTTTTACAAATGAAAATAGTGAGGCTTACAGAGATTTGGTGACTTTGCCCAACATTAAATTAACAAGAACTCTGACTCAAATCTTCCGAGTCCAAGGCTAAAGTTCTGCCCATGGTTTTCTCTCTTCTAAAAGAGAACTTACTACAAACATTTTTTTCAGTTCTCTCCACACCACTGGATTATGACAAGATGGCACATATTACTTTAAAGTCATTGAAGATGATGTATCACCGTAACATCAAGAACTTAGATGTACCCTGCCATCTTTTAGTAATGTCATGATAACCTCTCCAAGTCCTATCCACCTTGAGAACAAACTGAGGACCTTAACTCAATAGCAGAATTTATTTACTTCTATTGAGAAACTGATCTCTTTGTTTCTTCCCACCCCTCTTTTTTTAGTTTCTTGTTTTCCTAGCCCTTGGCAGATAGCATTGTAATTTATCTTTGCACAGACACTCTCTTTGAAATTTGCCTGCCCCCCACCATTCTCTTCTGAAAGTTTTTGTCTCATCTGAATTATTCCACTAGGAACCTAGAACTCTGAATCCATAGAAGACTTTCTAGTGCAAAAGTAAACATTGCCTAGAGTTTTTAGACAGAAGGCCAAGGGCAGCACAATTCCATGTCCTGAACAGGAAAAATCTGGCTTCCTCTCCAGTTTCCTTACACAGTACTAGCTTTATGGATTTTTAACAATTTAGTCTCTGGTTGAAATCACAATTTTCAGAATGTTTGTGACAGATATGCAATTTTTCTGTAAAATGTCAAAAATGGGTCAGTCTCCCAAATGAACCCATTTGTTTGATAGCTTTTGAAGTAACCTGCATTTTTTTTTCCTAGAGATGGGGCAAATGGATAATAGGAGGATAGATGCTTTAGTGGTATCCTAATTCTAGGCAGCCAAATGATATAATAAAGAGAGTGCTCGATTTGAAGTCAGGAAGACCTGAGTTCTAATGTACCTTAGACACCTACTAGTTGTGTAATTTTGGGCAATTCATTTAACCTTGTCTCAGTTTTCTCAACTGAAAAATGGGAACAATAATAGTATCTATCTCTCAGGGTTGTTATGAGGATCAAATGAGATATTTGTGAAGTGTTTAGCACAGTGTCTGGCACATAGTAGGCACTAGTACATATATAATATCTATATATTGATATATAGATACTAACAATAATAATATTTATGTGGTACCTTTGAGGTTTTTCAGTGTTTCAAAAATAGCTAATATTTATACATTGCTTTAAAGTTTGCAAAGTTCTTTTTATATATTACCTTATTTAATCCCCACAACAATCCTATGAGGTGGCTTTTATTATTGTTCCCAATTTACAGATAAGTAACTGAGGCAGAGAAAAGTCAAGTGTCATATCTAAGGTGACTCAGCTAGTAAGTGACACAGAATTCAGAGTTATAGTCCTCATTTTCCTCTATGTGCTAAAGCACATAGTGGCCTACAGTCCCTTTATTATTATTTATTATACAATCTTCAGGCCTAAGTAGCAGACTTATTCTGATAGGCTAAGAGGTTCTGAGCTTAGATTCGGAGGAACAAAAGGGATCCGGAGGCTTTAACTTAGTTTGAACCAACTCTGTTTTTAAAATAGAATAAAACAGATATAGAAGAATTACATGTTTAACTTATATTGGATTATTTCCTGTCTAGGGAAGGGAAAAGAGGGAGAAAAACTTGGAACACAAAGTTTTACAAGGGTGCATGTTGAAAACTATCTTTGCATATATTTTGAAAATAAATACCTATTGTTAAAAACGAATGAAACAAATAAAACTCAGGAATTGTTAAGATTCTTTGGAGTTAGAAGTTATTTCTATGGAGATTCATCATTCTGCTTGTATTTATCCCTTTTCCAAGTGAAGGAAGGGTCCTAATGATTATCTATAATCATGAAAATGGATTTTGCTTCCTGTGAAGTTTAGCAAATCCTGTGTCTCTCTCATGCCAAGTTTCTGGGGCTGGTGGGTAGAGGGGTGGAGAGAAGGAATATGAAGAATATGGGGGGAAGGGAAGAAGGGCTGAGAGCTTTAATAGTACCTAAAAGACAAAACCCATAGCCCTCTCTGAATCCTTCCAACTGTGGAGGAAATAATGTGCAGATGTCTACAGTTTGCCAATGGTGATAAGAACA
The DNA here is from genome assembly GCF_016432865.1 of Antechinus flavipes. Lineage (NCBI taxonomy): Eukaryota > Metazoa > Chordata > Mammalia > Dasyuromorphia > Dasyuridae > Antechinus > Antechinus flavipes. Next base: position 114,048,490 of record NC_067399.1, read on the forward strand.
TGACTATTATTCAATGATTTCTGTATACCCAGAGTTGGACAAGGTCCTTGTGTATAATCTAAATGAGGAGGCAACAGCCAGAACAGAAAGATGGCTGGGAATGTGCTCTAGGGGAATGAAGGTCCCAGCCAAAACTAGAAACCGTGGACATGAGTTGTCTCCAAGAGAGCATGTCTGCCCAGAGTCCCCAGCTATTAAATCAGGATCTGGTTAATCTGGTTTAATTTGGCTGTCTTACCACTTGCCTACACTCTTATCACATAACACTTTCTCTGTGTTTGCCAGGATGCTTGCTGACAAGGCCTATGATGATGGCCCTTCTCTGATGAGGAATTTTACTGACAATTCATACTCTCCACCTCTGTATATACCCATGTAAAATCAGATCTTCAGCAAAATGAAGAATATCTCCCGCCACTAAAACACTGGGTATGCTGATGGATTCAATGAGAGAGTATAAGGTAAGTTCCTCAAACCATGTCACCCACCAATTATGTGAATGTTATTCTTTACTATTGATACAAAATTTAAGCAATTTGCTCATATGGGTTAATATGAGTTAATAGGGGTTAATATGGTTAATATGGGTTAATATGTTAAGCAATTTGTAATAATGGGATCTAGGGGAAAATGAAGCGTTTCTAGTGGGATAAGGGCAAAGCAAGACAATGAGAATATCTAGAAGGGGGAAATAGAGTGAAAAAATTCTTGACAGGGATTACATACCCCTGTTACATATAGATTAAATACATAAGTGAGGGGGAGGAGTTTAAAGAATTAATTTCATGTAGAAATGGGGTATGGCTGGGGAAAGTTTGGATTTGGACTTGAAATTTCTGAGTTATATTCCCTTCCTAGCTTGGAAAAGATGCATCTATAGATATTATAATCTTCATCTGCAAATTCTGATCAGAGGGACTGGCTTGAAGAGGTTGAGGACTCAAGATATCAGACTTTTGGTGACAAAGTTGTTTTTTTTTTTTTAAAAAAAAGTGAAAAGGGAACCAAGATGGAGAGTGAGTGGCAGGAATGTAGGATGCTTTCTGATGACTTTGCCCACTCCAGCCTTGGCTTGCAGACACGGAGGATCCTTCTGATCCTTCCCCACCTACAGGCTAGATCACTGGTGAAAGCAACAGGAAGGAGGTGGAGGTCACAAAGGTCTCTGACAGCTACTCCATCAAAAATATTAAGTAGTGATAAAGAATTCCAGGGAGCATCTGGTTCACATGTCAAGCCCGTTGTAGCCCAAGTTTCCAGCTTTCTCAGAAAAAATGCTGTGGCTGAGAAATCTCCCTTTTCCCATTATATGAAGGGAGAGGGGGATGACAAGGAGATATACACTTCCTAATTTACATCTGGAGAACAGAAGCAACAAGAGAGTAGGTGAGAGTCATGACCCCCTGCCCCTAGTGTTTGAAAGAGATGAAGTAGCTTATTTGGGCCGCTGTCCAAACACTTTGACTGCTGGTATATTTCGTTCATATTCAAAGACTGGCTAATAATTAATATTAGTTTAAGCAAACGGTTCTTGTTCTTTACTACTGATACGGAGTTTATGCAATTTGTTAACACAGATGGATCTAAAGACAAGTGAAGAGTTTCTGGTGGGGTAGGTGCAAAGCAAGACAATGAGAATATCTAGAAGGGAGAAATAGGGGGAGGGGGAATCCTTGACAAAGACTACATAGCCCTGTTACATATAGGAGTTTATAGAATTAATTTCATGTAGAAATGGAGTATGGCTGGGAAAAGTTAACACTTCCTAAAAAGATTAATTTAGGAATGCAAAAATAGCTCAACACAAGGCTGCCTGGGACTTCCAAGGAGAACACTGAGAGTGCCATGAGTTTATCAGTTTAGCAGACTTTTGCAGTGATAAGAGCTGCTTTTGATAATGATACTTTTGGAAATTGAGACTAGAATAAGGAAGCCAAAAAAAAAAAAAAACAGGTTTAGATCCAAGTGGGACTTGAACCCTGGACCAGAAAGTGAAATGTCACTGTGCTTCTCACACTAACACCAGTGTTTCTTGATTATACTGCAGGAATGGGACCTAAATGTTTTGGAGTGCAGTGTTCTTAAATCAAATTATAGGAGGGGCCAGATGGTAGATCACTATCCCAAGTATGCCAGACATCTGAGTTTAGAATAGAGCCCTTCTGTCTCCCCTGAAATCTTGGGTGCCCGGGCAAGTTAGCAACCACAAGAATAATCATGAGTGGAATCTGTAAAATGAAAGAATTGAACTTGGTGATCCCTAAGGATCCTTTCTGTGTTAACATTCTGTGCTTCTGTCAACCATTTTTCAGTCAGCAAGCATTTATTATTTGCTGAGCACTGGGCTAGGCCCTGATTCCTTTCCCAGAAAGAGCTCACTTTCTAAGGGAAGAATTATTGTTGTTTGTCTTTATTCAGTTATTTCCAAACCCTTATGACCCCCTTTGGGGTTTTCTTGGCAAAAATACTGGAATGGTTTGCCATTTCCTTCTCTTGCTCATTTTATAAATGAGGAAACTGAGGCAAATAGGGTTAAATGACTTGCTCAGGGTCTCACAGCTAGTGAGTATCTGAGGCCACATGAGGTCTGCCTAACTCCAGGCCCAACAGCCACCTGGCTGCCTTCTCATGAAGGAGACATCATGTAACTAACTACATATATGTGAGAGGCAGGGTCAAATCTCAGTAGAAGGCAATAAGCATTTATACAGCACCTGCTATGTGTCAGGAACTATGCTAAGTACTTTTCACAAATACTATCTCCTTTGATCTTCACAACCCTGAGAAGTAGGGACCATTATTATTCCCATTTTATGGCTGAGGGAACTGAAGCAAACCGTGATTCTCTCATGGTCACATAGCTAGTCTGAGGTTGGATTTGAGCTCAGATCCTGACTTCAGGGGCCCAAGAGCCTCCTGCATCTCAGAGAGAAGACACCAGCAAATGATTTTGTGTTGTGTGTGTGTGTGGTCTCGTGAAGAAGGTGGGATTTCAGACAATATAATGAGTCACCAAATGGTTCTAGGACTGGGATACTTATCCTCCCCCCTGGTCCTTCATTTTCTAGACCTCCTAAGCTGTTCTCTCTTCTGGGAGATGGGATTAGCGGGATAAGAAGGCTTAGGAATGACTTTTAAAATTCCAACACCCCTTTGACAGAACCAAACCAAAGCCTTTCCAGATGGGAACGAGCTTCAGCACATTCCAACAAGCAGAGGAATGTGAGTATGGTCACTGTTAGTCCCTCCCCTAGAGATGTGGCAGTGAGGCCTTAGTTCATCAAGTTCAAAGTTTGGGAAAAGGAGCATGGACAGAAGAGGACCCTTTTCCCCCCCAAAGCAGGAAGCAGCTGCTCAAAAGCATCAGACAGTTTGGGGAATGTATAGTATTAGGGAAGAAGGCAAATTTTGATTTGCCTTGGCAAGTCTTTGATTCAATTTAACAAACATTTATTGAAGAACTATAAATTGCTGCGTCCTCCAGTAAGTGCTGGAAGATACAAAAGTCAAGCTGTCCCTCTTCTCAAGGTGTTTATATTCTAGGAGAGAAAGGCTCAATGTTCCGAATAAATGCCAGGTACTTTGAGGAGGGTAGGGAAAAGGCTTACAGAAAATGAAGGGGCACTTGAGCTGAGACATGATGGAAGTTAGGGATTGGAAGAGAAGAAGGGAGAAGGAGGGGATATCCATCAGGGCTGGTCACCATAAGCAAAGACATGGTGGTAAAAGATGTAACATCAAGCTTGATATACTCTCGGTAACTATTATGAGACATGTATGAAGAGCAGTGGGCAGTCAGGTGCACCATGGTGCACAGAGGGTTCCCCCATCCCCATTCCAGATGGGAGTTAGATTCCTCTTCCTGAGTTCAAATCCAGCTTCAGACACTTACTAGCTGTGGGATCCTGGGCAAGCTACTTAACCCTGGTTGCCTCCATTTTTTCAACTATAAAATGAGCTGAAGAATGGAATGGCAAACCACTCTGGTATTTTTGCCAAGGAAACTCCAAGTGGAACCACAGAGCATTAAACATGACTGAAACTACTTCACAATAACAAATGACTAAATGATGACTATGATGTGACTATGACTGTAATAAAAACCATGACTTAAAACATTTGTTGACTGACATGTTACAGAAAAGACTCTTGTTCAGGTACAGGTTGGACTATATGGCCTCTGTGATTCCTTCCAACATTCAGATTCCTTTAAAACATTTGTTGATTGACTGACTGACTGACATGTTACAGAGAAGACTCTTGTTCAGGTACAGGTTGAACTATATGGCCTCTGTGATTCCTTCCAACATTCAGATTCCTTTAAAACATTTGTTGATTGACTGACTGACTGACATGTTACAGAGAAGACTCTTGTTCAGGTACAGGTTGGACTATATGGCCTCTGAGATTCCTTCCAACATTCAGATTCCTTTAAAACATTTTTTGATTGACTGATTGACTGACATGTTACAGAGAAGACTCTTGTTTAGGTACAGGTTGAACTATATGGCTTCTGAGATTCCTTCCAACATTCAGATTCCTTTAAAACATTTGTTGATTGACTGACTGACTGACATGTTACAGAGAAGACTTGTTCAGGTACAGGTTGGACTATATGGCCTCTGAGATTCCTTCCAACTTTGAGATTCCTTTAAAACACTTGTGACCTGACTGATTTTACAGGGAAGACTCTTGTTCAGGTACAGGTTGGACTAAATAGCCTCTGAGATTCCTTCCAACTTGAGATTCCTATGAGTACACAGACTTTATATCTGTCTATATAAAGTCCAATTTTATATTTCTCTCAGGGCCTAGTATAGTGTTCTGCCCATAGGATGTACTTAATAAATGTTTCTTGAATCATTAATTACACTTATTGAAAACTAAGATTTGTGTGATATCTTGTTTAGGTGCTCTAAAGAGTTAAGCAAAAATAATATGGCCTTTGCCCCACAGAGCCTGGTAAATAGGATAAATTTAGATCATCCCAAACACAAAAGAACATGTAATTAGGATCTGTAAAGACCGTGTAATACCTGCTTCTGTAAAGCTCCATTAGAGTACTTAGGGCTCTTTGGGAGAGAAGCGCTATATAATGGAGGGTGATATTAATATTCTCATCATTATAATTAGAAGCTGCAAGTAGGATCTTGAATGACATTAATAGCATGTCCTTACTTGTTTAGCTCAGCTTCCCAGAAAGAGAAAACAAAATAGAGCTAGGCGTTAATAATCCAAGCAAGAAATAGATGGGTGCCATGTGTCACGGCTGCCATTCTGGAAATAGTCCCCAGCTCCCTTATTTTAAATATGACCTTTGGGCTTTGGTTATACTGGCTAGTTAGATAGAGCTTAAATAGCACCCACGTGGAAGATTTTGCATGTGTTTCTCTGGCATTGAAGAGATTTCTAGGAAGAGCCAAAGTTCTTCATTCTTTGAGTTCTAATCCAGGAATGGCTAATCCATGAGTGACATTTCTTAATCGGTATTTGCTAGTCCCTTAAGAATACTATTATTATCACTATTTTATAGATAAAAAATTGAGGAAAAAAGGTTACGTGACTTACTGGAGTCACACAACTAGGAAATGTTTGAGGCTGGATTTGAATCAAAGCCCATTGCTTTAACCAATAGCTGCCTGCTTTCTGTGACTATTTCCAATGTATATGGTTTGTTTGTGCATTGTTGTTTATATATTGTCTCCCCAGTTATATTGTGATCTTCTAGAGGAGAAGAGACTGTCTTTTGCTTTCCTTTGTCTCCTTCCCACTTTACACAGTGCCTGGCACATAGTAGTTAATAAATGTCTATTGATGGATTGAATAAGTTTATGAAGTGTTTATAAATGGTGCTGCCCAGAACTGAATACAATCAATACTCCAGATGTGGTCTGGCTGAGGCAGCTTTGAAGGGAAGAATGTTGAAATTGATGTTGAAAATGTATTTTTTGATTTAAATGATCTGTCCTTTCCTCATTTATTATAGCTTTGAACCATTGATTAAAGCCTGTAGGGCTTGATGACCCAGCACTTGATGTAGTTATAAAAACAAAACCTTCCATGTGGGGGAAGTAATTAAGCGGTGGCGTGATTGATCCAGAGCTTTCTAGGTGACCATGGTGCTGAGGAAAGAATCAGAGACTTTGGTTGTACTTCTGGCTCTGCCCCACGCTGCTGAAGGTCATCCTCAATCGTCCTGATCTATATCTGGCCACTGGACCCAGCCAGCTCTGGAGGAGAAAATGAGGTTGGGTGACTTTGCCCAGCCCTTCCTCCCTCCCTCCAATCCAATTTATTTGTATGTCCTGGTATCACCTCCCTGAAATCATGGTCTTCTTTGAGGATGAAGGCCAAAAATGAATCAAAAAATGAGCCCCATACTGCCTGTGAGAGTTGGGATAAGCCATTGCTTCTCTCTGGCTTTCACTTTTCACCATTGCAAAATCAGGAGGTTGGGTTGGATTATTCTTCAAGGCTTCTCCCCACTCTAAAACTAAACAAAAATCTCATTTATTATCATAGAGTGGGTGATGAGGCTCAGCCAGGCAGGTGGGTAATGGTGACATTATCACCTCATGGCTCACCTTAGCAACCCTATAAAATAGGTCATGGTTGCCTTTCACCTGCGCTCTTCTCATTTATTCCCTTACCCAGATTCCCAGAAAATCATCAAACTTAGAAAACTGTAAAAAAAAGTTATTCCAACTGTTGTTGGAAGAAATCTCATCAACCATATAGTGTAATTCATACCTGAAAAGAAGTGTTAGTGTGCCACATACCTGTGAGTGACTAGTCACACAATCTTTGCCAGGAGGGAGAGCCTAAAACCTCATGGAACTCGCTTATTTTTCAGTCATGACCAACTCTTTGGATCCCCCTTTGAGATTTTCTTGACAAAGATACTGGAGTGGATCACAATTTCCTTCTCCAGCTCATTTTATGGATGAGAAAAATCATCAACATCATCATCCACAACAATTATAAGCATTATATAAATGTTAATGTTTACTGTGTGCTAGACATTGTGCTAAGTGCTTTACAATTATTACCTCATTTGACGCTCACAACAATCCTGGAAGTAGGAGCTTTTATTATCCCCATTTTACAGATGAGGAAACTGAGGCAAACAGAATTTAAGTGATTTGTCCAGAATCATGTGGCTATCCTGTTTCTGGTTTGAATTTAGATTTTCCTGATTGCAAGCTTGGTACTCCAGCCACCACACCACCTAGCTGTACTTTTGGATAGCTCTGATTAACAGGAGACGAATACATGGCATAGTGGACTGAGCACTGGATCTGGAGTCAGTAAGTCCTGCTCAAAAATGAAACTCAGAAGCTATGAAGGTAAACAGTCTAATGTGGATGAAAAACAGGATATGTCTGAAAATGATCATCTCAATGGGGCCACTAGGTGGCTCAGTGGACTCACCTTCCTGAGTTCAAACCTGGCCACAGACACTTGTAGGTATGGGACTCTGGGCAAGTCACTTCACCCAATTTGCCTTAATTTCCTCATGTGTAAAAGGAGCTGGAAAAAGAAATGGCAAACCACCCCAGGATCTCTGCCAAGAAAGCCCCGAATGGAATCATGAAGAGCTGGGCAAACTGAAACAAGTGAACAACAACAAAAGCCATAGGAAATTTTTTAAAAAGCAATAGGAAGTTGTTGTTGTTGTTGTTGTTGTTGTTGTTGTTGTTTTTAAAGTCCCTGGTTCTGTTCTCTGGGACCAAGTAGAACAAATCTAATAATTCTTCCACATGACAACCCCTAAAATACTTGAAAATAGTCATCAGGTCCCCATGAATCTTTTCTTCCACACTAAACTAAACATGTCCAGTTCCAATTAATCAATCTTCCTATGGATTCCAGGCCCTTTACTAGCCCAGTTACCTTCCTTTGGATACTCTGCAGCTTTTCATCATCCTTCCTAAATTGTGATGGCCATAATTGAGCACACAATATTCCTAATGTGCTCTGGACAAGGAAGAATCCAGTGGGACTATACCCTCTCCCTTCCTGGAAGCCCTTTTCCTCTTAATGCAGCCTGCATTTAGATTACGTTCGATTTTTTGATGGCCACAGCATCCTGTTGACTCGTATTGAGTTTTTCAATCCATTAAAATCCCCAGATATTTTTCAGACAAACTAATATTTAACCCCATCTCATCCTTATAAATTTGATTTTTGAACCTAAATGTAAGATGCTACATTTTATTTCATTTTGTTCAATTCAGCCCAATGCTCCAGGCCATCCAGACTGTTTTAGTTCCTGACTCTGTCTTCCAGGGTATTAGCAGTCCATTCCAGCTTTGAGTCAATTTCAAATTTGATAAGAATGCTCATCAATTCCTTTATTCATGTCATTGATACAAATGTTAAACAACATAGAGATCCCTGTGGACACTCCATTAGAGACCTCCTGCTCCATGGACATTGAACCATTAATGACTACCCATTGAGGCCAGTCATTCAACTAACTTCAAATCAATCCTCTGGGAGACCTCTTTCATTTTTTTCCAGAAGAATAGTTCAAGTCACTTTATAAAATATATAGCTAAAATCTAAGTAAACTACATCTACAACATTCATGTAATTTGCCAACTTAATTACCTTGTTTAAAAAAAGGAAATGAGATCAGTTTGGCAGAACTTATTCTTGATGAAGCTATGGTGACTTATAATCACCATTTCTTTTTCCACATGTTCACTAACTCACACTTCAATAATCCATTCTAAAATTTTCATATGAAAACCTATGAAAACGTTTACATGTTGTTTCTCTTCTCTCTTTTTCCTCTCTTTTGGTCTCTCCCTTCTCTAAGGAGTTTTGTACATACCTGCCAAATTACTATTCACAGGTTTAGAAACAGAAGGCACTTTGAAGCTCAATGAGTCTAAACCCCTCATTTTATAGAGAAACTAAGACTTATGGTCAAATAACTAGTAAGTCTGAAACAGGATTCAAATACAGGTATTTCTAACTCTAAATTCAACATTCTGTTTCTACTATGCTGCCTCTCAAATTATATAAGGCTTTTAAAGTTTGCAAAGTGCTTATTGTTATCTCATTTTCAACATTCATTCTTTTATTTTTTTATTAAAGCTTTTAAATTTTCTTTTTTCTTTTTTTTTTTCTTTTTTTTTTTTTTTTTTTTTTTGCTGAGGCATTTGGAATAAAGTGACTTGCCCAGGGTCACACAGCTAGGAAGTGTTAAGTGTCTGAGATTAGATTTGAACTCAGGTCCTTCTGACTTCAGGGCTGGTTCTGTATCCATTGTACCACCTAGCTGCTCCTAACTTTTCAAAACATATGTATGGACAATTCTTCAACATTAGTCCTTGCAAAACTTTGTGTTCAAATTTCCCCTCCCCTAGAAGACAAGTAGTCTAATACATGTTAAATATGGTAGAAATATATGTTAAATCCAATATATACATGTTTATTTATGCAATTATTGTGCTGCACAAGAAAAATCCAATTAAACCAATAAAAAAAGGAGGAGCAAAATAAAATGCAAACAAACAACAACAAAAAGAGTGACAATGCTATCAACATTCATTTTTGTAAGATTTTGAGTTCTAAATTTTTTTCTCCCTTTCCTCTTTTTTCCCCAAGACAACAAGCAATCTGATGTGGATTATTCATGTACAATCATTTTAAGCATATTTTCCATATGTCTCCATTTTTCAGATGAGGAATAGTACTGAAGAAGGTTAAATGCTTTGCTCAGAGTCACACAGCTGGTAAATAATAGAAGTAAAATTCAAACTCAGATCTTCCTGATTCAATAGTTCAGTATTTTATTCTTTATGCCACTTAAATGAAACCTGTTTTAAAAAAAACAAAACTCAAACAAAAAACTTTACAGGCCTGGTGGCCTCTAGGATGAAATACAAACACTTCAGCCTGGAATATAAATATGTCCATAATCTGGTAAACACCTACCTATCCAAATATTTTTTTTGTTATTCCTCCTAAAACACTTTATATTCCAGTCAAAGCTAATAGCAATTTTATGAATTTACCTTTCCATTTCCTATTTCCTTGCCCATGCCTGAAATTCACTCACTCCCCAACTCTGCCTCTTAAAATCCCTATATTTCTCCAAAGTTCAATTCAGGTGCTCTCTCCTTTTTGAAGTCTCTCCAAATTCCCTCTCGTTAATGTTCTCTTTCTTTTCAAATCATCGTGTATTTATTTAACTGTGTACCTGTTGAATGTTCCCCGTGGAGTACAAGAGATATTTATGTTTGTCCTTTTATCTCCAATGTCTAACATATGATAGGTGTTTAAAAAAAAGTGTTGGTTAATGAAGGTACCCAGAGCCTCCAAATTACCCCTGCCCATGGTATCTAAGGCTCCCACCTTTAACTTCTCTTGGCAATATTCCTTTCTCTAGACTTATTCTGGTTGCCTGCATCCTCATCAAGACCTATCTGTGCTGTGTCTCATTTTCTATTGATGTAATAATAGGCTCTGGCAGGATAACACATTATTCCTCCCATATTATAATAATAGTAATTCACATTTATAAATTTTTATAGGGGCTTTCTGGAGACAATGCTTCAATCCAAAGAAATGAGTCTAATAGTGAAGATATTGGATCTTGTCATTGACTTGTCAAGGAAAAAAACCAGGCAGACTTTATAGCAACATCCCTTAAACTATGTCTACACAGAAGATCAGATGTGAACATAGCACTAAATACATTACTCCAAAGTAATTTTTTCAGGACAATGATGAATCCCTGAAGTATCAGGATTAGGATCCAAGCATTTTAAAGCCTAAAGAGATCTTGGAGGTTCTGTAGTACAAACCCCTTGTTTTGTAGATGAGGAAACTAAAGTGAAATGACTAAGGTCAGATAAACAAATTTTGACAGAGTTGGAACTAAAATTCAGCTTTCTGAAATTGCACTTTAATAAGTTTTTCCTTATCTGCTTGATGAGAGACCCTTGTTCTCTAGCTACATATATCAAGTCTGAATACTACACCTTTGAAATGAATATATTTTTATTAATTCTTCCTAATTCCTGTTCTAATTCTTCCTTATAGAAATAAGAACTAATTTCTAGAATCCTTAACCCCTACTTTCTTTTTTAAAAGGCAGCTTTCATTACTCTGATTATGTTGTTGCTGTTGTTCAGTCTTTTTCGGTCATGTCCTATGCCTTCAAAGACCATTTGGGGTTTTCCTGGTGAAGATACTAGAGTGGTTTGGTATTTCCTCCTCCAGATCATTTTAAAGATGATGAAACTGAGACAAATAAGGTTAAGTGACTTGTCCAGGGTCACACAGTTAGTGTCTGAGGCCAGATTTGAGTTCAGGAAGACAAATATTCTTGACTCCAAACCCAGCGCTCTCTAGCTACTGTGCTATCTCGCTGCCCAATGCAATTGTAGAATTTAGAGTATTTCAGGATAATTTAAATTGAATTAAATTAACTATTTACAAAATGAACACCTACTCTCTTCAGAGTCCCCATTTGTCACTGAGTGGGATACAACATTTAGCTACAGCTCAGTCTCTCATCGTCATGGCACTTGGAAGGTTAATAATCGTGTACAATTAGCGCGTCAACTGCATGTGGTTATTAGGAGACGTAAACAGCACAACCCTTCATCTTGGTTCTGAACCAGATTCAGCCACAAAGCTTGTTGGCAAAATGCCACTTTATTCATGCTTGAATGACATTTGTTATGTCAGCACCAGGAATGAAAAAATGCCCATATGATGCTGCTTATTGCTAATTCCTCACCAATTGGATCTGCATTTAACCTGCAGTGGCTCCCTCTTCTCTACTAAATAAAAACATAAATTCCTCCACTTGGCATCCAAGGCTCTCTATAGCCTGGCTCTAACCCTCTGTTCAGTCTTATCTCTCACTACTTCCCTTCGTGTACTTTATCAGTGTCTTCCTACATTTTCCTCTACCCTTTCCTCCTCCATGTATTTATTTATATATCCCATCCTGGTGCCTAGGATGCCTGGAATGACTATCCTTCCTCCCCTCCTCCACTCCCCATCTCTTCTAGTTGAAATTTTTTTCTTTCAAGTCTCAGTTGGGGGAGGGGGGAGGCACTTCCTTTCTTTTCAGACCTCTCCATCTAGAAGTAACCTCCTTAAAGTTCTGTCACTCTGAACTCTCCAACCCCTTTTAATATGTCTTAACTTGTGTAACAATTATATCCATGTCTTATCTTTCTAGATCATGAATTCCTGGATAGTAAGTATTATGCCATTTTTCATGTGTGTATGTGGTGTAGGTGTAGGTCAAGCCCTAATTTCTTCCATACTAGTTTCCAATTTTCCCGGCAATTTTTGTCAATAGTGAGTTCTTATCCTAAAAGCTGGGGCCTTTGGGTTTGTCAAACACTTGATTGCTATAGTTATTCACTATTTTGTCAATGTTGATCCTGTGATTCTAATCACAGGACAAAATAATCAATAACAATAGTAATCTAGTGTTTGACAAACTCTCCCTTCATTTTAGTGTTGAACTATAATATATAGTCAACCAGTTGATGATAGTCAAACAGGTGAATCCACCTGAATGAAGTTCATTATAGGACCTTTTTCATCCTAACTTAAAAAAATTTTTTTGAACCTTTTAAAAGCAGAATAAAATTCTTGAGTCCCACCATGCACTAATCAAATTACTAAAATCCAAATACTTAAGCCTTAATTACTTCAATAAAGTAATTTAATTCTATTTTCACTCTTAATTTACAATTGTAGATGCAACTATGTGACATAAAAGAAAAAAGTACCACATTATTTCCTTTTACCTGTAAGATAATGTCAATCAAATACCTCTGTCAAGAATTTGAAAAATGTCTTTTTATAAATATTTATAGAATAATATAAAATCCATTGTCTTCCATAGAAATTAAAGGTGAAATTAATACAAAAATATTCTTAAATACATGAAGCCATTTTCAATTCAATTCAACCACTTAATATAATTTCTAATTAAATGACTTTAAATGAGAAGAAATGATCTTCTACCATCATTAATTAGTATCTCATTAATCTAGTGCTGAGTTTTGTAGCAATCCAATGAAAAGGCACAATCACTGTTCCCTAAGAGTTTAACATCATGACAAAGGACAATGACATCTACCAACACATTAATTTGTAGTCCCAAACTGAGAACGTATTTAAAATAATAATAGTAGCAAATGTTTATAACACTTAAAGAGCTTTACATATTTTATCTCATTCTTGTATCTCCAGAGCTTAGTATCATGCCTTGCACTTAATAAACTTAATAAATGTCAGAGGATAATCAGATCAGATGCCAATTAGTTCAATCCCCTAGTTTTACCCATAAGGAAATTGAGTCCAAGCGTTGTCACATAGGGAAGCATCAATATAGTACTGATATTAATACTGCCTTTTTTAAAGCAGTAATTAAGATATTATGCCTTTTCTTTATACTCTCAGACTTCTTCATGGCATGGAAGTCATTATGGATTTTCCAAGGTTATACTAGTAGGGATGTTCATCCTGGAGAAGAATTAAGGGGGGAAAGTGATCACCTGTCTTTCTGTATCTTTTATTTCCAAGATTCTGAGATTCTACAAAAAAGATGTAAGTCTGTAACACTATTTGAAAGCCTTTTGATAGAAAGAGATAAACATGCTCTGTTTTCCCTCAAAGGCAGACCCAATAGCAAAAGTTACAGAGAGTTAGATTTCAGTTCATTGTTGTCCAAAAGAATAATGGGCCGTCTTAATGGGTAATAAATTCCCCAATCACTGAAGAAATACAAGCAGAAATTGGATAAGATTGTAAACTCCTCGAGGGCAGGAACTGTCTTTTGTACTCCTGGCACTTAGCATAGTGCCAGAAACATAGTAAGTGCTTAAAAGATATTGATTGATGAGCATTTATTAGGGATGATGCTAAGGGATTCTTGCTTCAGATATGAGTTGGACTTGATGATTTCCTGATATCCCTTCTAGTTGTGAGAAATCTATATTTTTGTTGTCTTAACAAGTTACCAAGGTTTCAAGGACATTCCTGTGATTGGATAATGTCTTTGGTTTATAATCAACCTAAAAAAGTCAGAAAAGACTCATGATCAGAAATTTGGTAATAAACTTTGAGTATAGCATCTCACTATTGAGATCTTGTGCTCTTTGCTAGTGGAAAGAATAAGCATGCTGATGAAATCATGAATCTATTAATATATTAAATCTAAGCATTAGTATAAACATTTTGGTTTGACGTGGTAAATGGTAGATGAGGAAATATGTGAAGTGCACATTCACAAAAGCTGAAATTGGGATGAATTGCTTCAAGTTACAGTAAATCCCCACCTGTCTGAATCTCCCTAGAGGGTAACATAGTGTCTTCCACGTACATAGTAGAGGTTTAATAAATTTTTATTAATTTCCTTGCACATAGTAGGAACCTAGTAAACATTTGTTTAACTGAATTGAGGTCTCTTCTGTGATATTTTTTATTTATCTCACCTGAATGCTTTACAGATTATACATTTTTCATTCCTCCTTACATGGAGTTAGATGCCCAAGTACATTCTGCAAGGACTACAACCCACTCCCAAACATCTTTTCCCCCAACAGTTCCAACCCACTCCCCATTCTTTCACTTCACAAAAAAAGACAACAGGGCTGTAGCCTGGGGAGTTACCATAGCAACCTCAAATGGCACCTTTTCACCATCCCAGGTGCAGCTCCTAAATCTGTTGCACTAACTCAGCAGGGACTGGAAGAATTCTGAATGCAGCTTGGAGCTGTTATTATTAAGAATAACAGTAATAAATGTATTTCTGGAGGTGTTTGTCGCTGCCCTAGCTCACCCCCTCTGTGAGGTGTTTTTGCCCTTTTGGGAGGACTAGAGATCTCAAACTGCCTACAGCAGCTGGGCTGCAGAAGGAGGAAGGTTCTAACACAACCTAACTCTGGATTTATAAGCCTGAACCCTATGACTCTAGAAAGTTTCATGGAATCACATAATTTCAGAATTGTCAGCATCCCAGAAAGCCATCTCACCCAACCCACGTCTGGAAAGGAATCTTCTCTACCAAATACCTGACAAGTGGTCACTGAGACTTGACTTCTAGTGAAGAGAAATTGCTAAGGCATCCTGTTAGATAACTCTAATTGTTACAGAGGATCTCCTTAAATGATACAACCAGCCCAAGTGTACCATTGCCATATTGCATTCATTTACTGCTACTACATGGTCTCTGAGACCATGAAGAGCAAGTCTAGTCTTTCTTCTATATGAGAGAATTTAAATTCTCAAACACAGCTTTCATCTCTTTTCTTCTTTACACTAAACATCTTCCATTTCTTTTATGGCATGAGCTCAGCACTTAAAAGGTATCCTTCCTAAAATGAGCTGGCCACCATTATCTAAACCAGGGGTCCTCAAACTTTTTAAATAGGGGGCCAGTTCACTGTCCTTCAGAGTGTTGGAGATCCGGACTATAGTAAAAACAAAAACTTTGTTTTGTGGGCCTTTAAATAAAGAAACTTCATAGCCCTGGGTGAGAGGGATATATGTCCTCAGCTGCTGCATCTGGCCCAGGCTGTAGTTTGAGGACCCCTGATCTAAACTATGTTTGATGAGAGCAGAAGAACATTGCTTCTCTTATTTGGATCCTCTAAGATTACATTAGCCTCTTGGGTTTCCACATCACACTGAGGACTCATACTGAACTTGCGATCCACTAAAATCTGCTTCTTTGGCGGGGGGGGGGGGGGGGGGGGGGGGGGGGGGGGGGGGGGGGGAGGGCGGGAAGAGAGAATATCACTAGCTTGTCACTTCTCCATTTTAGACTTGTGAAGCTGATATTTTGGAACCCAAGTTAGCCTTACTAAATTTAATCTTATCATATTTGAGCCAGTGTTTCTAAATTGTGTAGGGATTTACCCCTTCACTTCATCCATTTGGCATATTATAGGCTATGGATTTGTCCTTTCCTCAGCTGGAGATGAACTAACTTCTCTAGCACTTCTGCTCTGAATTTAATTATCTCATCATCTTTAATTCTTGGTAAATACTAAGTTGAAAAGAGGGAAAGAATTCGCCTTTCTATCCACCATGGATTTTAGGTCTTGATGAAACAGTACCAAAACAAACAAACAAGGAAAAAAACAGAAAAAAACAAAAGCAGAACCATGTTTACCTACACCTGAGCTGGAATAACTATGTCCTGCTGATTCCTTCCTCCAGAATCTGTTGGCTATTACCACAGAACATAAAAATGCTGTTGTCCTCAATACTTTTTTGTAGTAGCAAAGAATTGCAAACAAAGATGTCTATGTACTGGGGAATAGCTAAACAAATGATGAATGTAAGGAATACAGAGAAGCATGGAAAGATTTATGTGAATTGATGCACAGTAGAGTTAAGCAGAGCCAAGAAGTCAATATATGAAATGACAGCAACAACATAAATGGACAAAATAACAACACAACAATCAAAACTGAATTCTGAAAAACTACAAAACTGTAAAATTACATTTTCCCTAAGAAAAGATAAGAAGATACCTTCTCTATTTCTTTGCAAAGATAGGGGAATCCATGGATATAGAGAATGGTATATGTTGTTAAATTATTTTTATAAGTTGATCAGTATTGAATTTTTTCTTCCTTTTAAAAAATGTTTTATTATAAGAGATGACTATTTGGAAATGGGAAGACAGATATGGAGGAAAATTTAAGTAATATAAAAACAAAAGTACTACTAAAAGTATTTTTTAAAAGAATGAATATTGCAAAATTACAAAAAAACAGACTTGGCCCATTAGAATTATGAGAAGCTAATTCCCCATAATTTTTCCTTCTCCCTGCTTAATAGGAGTGAGAGGTCAATAGATATATAGCATTGTATCAGACTTTATTTTGGATGGTTGATAGGTTTTGCTCAATTTTCCTTTAATTATTGGTTGTATTAGATGACTCTTGGGAGAGAGGGATACAGAAGGAAATGCAGGTAACATAAAAGCTATTTCAATAAAATATATTTTAAAATAAAAAAAAGATATCAATATAAAGATTTTTAGGCTATTGCTGCCTTCACCCAAGATTCCAGCTAGGTCTCCATCCAAACTCTCCCCATTCCCTTGTCAGTATTTCTGTTGAGCTTAGCTGATCCTCATGAAAGGTATTTTGGAATGGAATGCTGCTATTAATCCCCATTTAACAGAAGAAGGACAAGAGAGAAAAAGGAGTAAAAATCCACACCTTCAGATTCCTGTCCTCTCTAGTTTGTTAAATGTCAGAATTACTACAGTGGAGGGTAGAGGAGAGGACTTCAAAGATAGAAATCAATCAAAAACATCTAAGAGATTCAATGGAATTTTTGCAAACACTATTTGTTGGCCTTCAAATATTCTGTACATCAAACTATATAACAAAGCCCGTCTTCAGGAAGGGGCCCCTCTTTGTCTTTTCCAATGAGTTCATTATTTTGAAGACTGTTCTCTCCAGTCAGATGTAAGGAAATTGCATCTTGGGGCAGCACCAGAAAGGGAAGGAGAGTGACAGATGTTATCACTGGACAAGGACAACTATCTCCCAGAATTCTTCCTTACAAAGGACAGAAGGAATCATATGATATTTAACATAGGCTACAGTAGCAAAAGGCAGCCAGTGATTTGAAACTAAGAAAAGTCTGCTCATATAACTATTCTTCACAAAATTTTTCAATACCTTCCCGTTAGCTTTTTTAAAATCCCCCAAATTAAATAAAAACTTCTTCACTTAGAATCTAAGGATCCTGCCCACCCCCTCCATTTGAGTTCAATTTATCTTTCCAGTCCTGTTTTACTCCATATCACCTTTTACCTTCTATTCCTGCCAAACCAAACTACTCTAATCCCATCCTGTCCTATACATGCCTTTGCACATCCATATCTAAACCAGATACTCATTCCCCTATTTTTCCCTAATGAAATCCTTTCCTTTCTCCTCTTCCTTTCTGTCACCTCCTCCGCGAAACTTTCCACAATCCCTCTGCCCAAGTAAAGTCATTCCCATTCTTGAATCTCTTTGTCCACTATTTAATCTTTTCTATTCATTTAATCATTTCTTAATTTCTATTTTAGTAATTTGTGTGCATGTCTCATCTGCCTCCTTCCTCACTAAAGTATAAGTTATTTTTTAAAGTTTATTTTATTTTTAATTTATGGAATAAAAGAACCATTTCCATAACATAACATTGCATAATAAAAAGATGATTGCACATGAAACTACAAATCTATTATGTACAACCTTACTATTCCTTCTAAAGATATAATAAAGTTATTATATAAATTTCTTTTTTTTTTCTTTTAGAGATTGTGCTTTTTCACATTTGTATTCTTGATGCCTAGCATAGTATATTGAACTGTTTTATACTTATTAAATGTTTGCTGAACTGAATAGCTGACAGCTATTCCGCCGAGACCAAGTACTGTGAGGGCAACCTGTGTTCAAGAGAAACTGGTTAGTAGTCTTTGATTCAGGAATTTGGGGTGGTTATAATGATATCAAGAAGTCCTCGTTCCTATTTTCATATATAAATGTTTCATGGTTCTTTGGGAGTCCAGTCAACTTAATTCAACAAACATTTCTTTAGAACTTTTTAGACCCTACTATGCACAAAAAGATTGAACCTATTACATATGCATAGATTGAATCAAAGGAAAAACCAAAATAGAATTTGCTCTAAAACATTTATTAGTTGATGCAACAAGCACCCAGATAAATAAATACATGAAAATTTGTGGAAGGAGCTAACATTAACATCCGAGAGTTTCAGGGAAAGCTTCTCAGAAGAAAGAGCACTTGAGCAGAGACTTAAAAGAAAATAAGAACTATGATAGATGGAGGTTAGGAAGAAATGAATTTTAAATGTGCAAATGTATACAAAAAAAAGGATCTAGAATTTAAGGGAAAGTTAGTCATTTAATTTGTCTGGAACAAAGAGTATGTGGAGAGGAGTAGCATGAAAAAAAGACTAGAAAGATTGAGCAGAAACATATAAAATGTGGAAAATTCCAAGGTAGAAATTTGTATTTTATCTTAGGAGTAATAGAGAACCACTAAAGGTTTTGAAAACCTCTAGGTCAGAGGTTTTATGCACATTAATTTGGTAGCTGTACAAAAGATGAGATAGATATAGAAGAGAATGGAAGCAATGAAACACATAGGGATGTCATTGCTACTGCAAGTGAGGGATGATAAGAACCTGAACTAGACTGTGTATGTACAGTGAAGGGACTAGAAACAAGAGGTATTGTAGAGATAGAATCCAAAAGTCTTGGCAACTAACTGGATATTGAGGGGAGAGAGAAGGACAGTAAAGAGAAGAGGAGAATCAAGAATGATGATAATGTTGCTAACTTGGATAACTAGAATGAAGGCAGTAACCTCAAGAGAAACAGAAAACCTTTGAAAAACATAGTTTTAAGGACAAGGAAGACAAGTCCATTTTGGAAATGTGAAGTATGAGATACTGATGAAAACTTGAATTTCAGAGGGACAGAAAAGAATTATAAACAGAGCACTAAAGTTCAGGAGAAATATTAGGGCTGGAAATCTAGTTCTGAGGGGTCATCCCCATCCCAGAAAGAAGGGAATTGACAGTTGGGGGGAGGGGGCAGAAAGCAACATAGGTAGCCAAGAGGCCTAAGAAAAAGTCCCTGGGTTTAGCCAATGAGAGTTTGTTGGTAACCATTGGAAGAACAGTTCCAGTTGGGTGCTTGCCTCAGAAGCCAAGTTGAAGGAGTTGAGAAGTGAATGGGTGAATGGTACAGAAGTGGAGGCGTTGTGTTTTAGATTCATGGAGTTAATTCCAAGAGTTGGAGAGGTTTTCCTTCCCACTTCCCAAAATTTAGCAATTACGGTGATAAATGTTACCCTAACAACCTCTAAAAGATGAAAACAAAATTCATCACAGAATTCACATGTATTCTTCCAGTGAGATTTATTGAAGAATATGTGTAACTACCGAGATAAATTGTAGCCAGTTGGACCTCAGTTGGACATTAAAAACTTGCAGGGCCAATGCTACTCATAACTACTCTTGAATATTTCCAGATGAGGTACAGGGCAAAAATCTTTGCTTAGATTTCAAATGTACCTGCAGGTATTATTGTTTTAACTTTACAGGCCTATGGTCCCATAAAGTTTCTTCTAGTCCTTTCCTGGCCTTCTCTATATCAACCCAAGTATCCATATCCATGAGAGGATATCAGGATGTCTTTGGCAGAAATCCAATTGGGATCTGCTTATTGAGTGAAAAAGTTTCACTTCTGACATCAGTTTTAAGCGTGAGGCACCTTGTTCCTCAAACATTCTTGAAAATTTATGAGTGTTAGCTGGCTAGGTGGCCCAAGTTGAAACTTGCATACAATCCTTTTTGAGTGTTAATTGGTCCCAAAACAAGAGTCTAGTCCATACAGAGTCCTTTCTGTTCTCATGATGGGTCTCTGACATTCAGACTTTGTTGTCTAGAGGGGAAACCTATAACAAACTAGTTCCCATATTTAATCTTAAGAATGATAGATGGTCATTGGGAAGTGGTTCTTGTCCCAGGATAGGCAGTGTCCTCAGCTGAAATATGAATCAATATCTTAAGAGTGACCTTGAAAGAAACTTCTTATATGGGACAAGGATAAGCTTTTGCAGAAGTTAAAAGAAAAAAATTTTTAAAAAGCAAACTTACAAGTTATAGAAGTGATGCTTCAAAGAAAAGGATTAAATTAATTTTGAAGCAAAAAAGACTGGTAACCACTTAATTTTAATAGAAGTAGTATTAATTAATAATGAAATATTAAAAGTCTGTCATTTTGGAAAGCTATCTCCCCAAATGCCATTTTTACTTATAGTTTTGCTATACAATCAATAATTATAATTATAGCAAAAACAATAATAATACTTGTTTGACCCATCACTTAGCCTCATTTTCACAATAGAGATTCATACCTCAATAGTATTTTGAAGCATGAGGGGAATCATGACAGTCAAAATAAGGTACAAATGATAAAAACAGGTCACCTTGGACATAGTGAATACAGACTGTTAAAAATGGTAGGTTTAAAGGACAATGGTTTGAGTGAATGGTAGAATGGGATTTTTTTTCTTTTGCTGAGGCAATTGGGGTTTAGTAATTTGCCCAGGGCCACATAGCTAGGAAGTCTTAAATGTCTGAGGTCAAATTTGAACTCAGGTCCTCTTGACTTCAGGGGTAGTGCTCTATCCACTAGGCCACCTATCTACCTCAGGGAAAAAATTTTTTTAAAGAATTGGAAGATGCTTTTAAGATGAGGTTTTTAACTAGAAATGTGTAGAGATAAAATATGTGGAGAGAGACTGAAAATGAAATAGAGGAGAAAATAGAATCAAATGTGTCAGCAAAATGAAAGAAAGGAAGAAAAGCATTTATCAAGTACCTATATGTGTCAAACACGATGCTAAATGCTTTATAATAATTATCGTATATGATCTTCCCTGTTATGGGCCAGAACTCTGAACCTGAAACAAAGGATTCTTACAAGGTACTAAGTCGATGGAATTGATAGAGACAATGATTATTTAGCATAGTGCTTAACAGTTCTCTAGTTCAATACATGTACTTAGTGCTTACTATAGTTCCACAAGATTCACACCTTTGATTAGAGAGGATATAAGCTCAAACAAACTCAGCCAGAAGGAGAAACTGTGGTGGTGGTCCTCCTGCCTCCCCCACAGAAACCAAGACACATTCAGGAGGACTCAAGAAGCTGACAGAGGCAGAGAACACAAAGGACTGGTGGCAGGAGCTTAAGCTCTCGGAACCAAGGAAAGAGACAGGCCTCTAAGAAAGCTAACTGGGCCCCAGGAAAGGAGACAAGACTTGGAAAGAGATAATAAAGGATTTGGACTTTAACCCCTGGCTGCACTTGTGGTGATTACTGAATTGAAACAAAGGCTGCTCACGGAGATCCCAAGAAAACCTCAACAGAGAAGAATACATTCTAGAGAGAATATCACACTTCCCAATAGCCCTGCAAGGTAGGTGCTATTATCCCTATTTTACAGTTGAGGAAACTGAGTTAAAACAGAGATTAAGTGAATTGCTCAGGACCAATAACTAGGAAGTATCTGAAACTAGATTTGAAATAAATTCTTTCTGATTCT
Source organism: Antechinus flavipes (assembly GCF_016432865.1). Classification (NCBI taxonomy): domain Eukaryota; kingdom Metazoa; phylum Chordata; class Mammalia; order Dasyuromorphia; family Dasyuridae; genus Antechinus; species Antechinus flavipes. The sequence continues at coordinate 114,070,635 of NC_067399.1, forward strand.
AGATCCAACACTTTATCCAATGCAGAACTTAGCTGCCTCTCAGTAAAGGGCTTTATATTGTCAAGGAGAAGGGTTTCTTCTTTAGAACCTAGAGCAACAGAAGTGAGAATAGCAAACATATAGAGAGCTCTTGAGGTGTGGGGTAGAAAAAACAAGAAAATTCCTAATGACATATTGAGATTTTTTTCAATAAAGTCAGAAGGGAGATGACCTGCTTAAAGAAGGTGTGGCCCTGACTTGCCCAAACATCCAGAGGATGAATTTCATATTGATTCCCTTGAGGGAGGACTCCAAGAGTTTCTCTAACTTTTTTCTTTTTCTAAAAAAAAATTTTAAACTTAAAGGCAAAACAAGAAAAGAAAAAAAGAGAGCATTTCAATGTATACAGTACAAAATAAGAGAAGATTCAATCTAAAACAATAAATTTCCATTTCAAGAAAACCTAAATAATAAATACTATGCATTGTTTTCAAAGCAATCCCATTTCTTTTTTGAGTTTTTCTAGGTTTAGGGAGAAGTTAGAGCAAAGTTAAGCTGTAGAATAAACAGGGAGTAATTGGTGGGTCCCTTCACACTCTTCTCTCTGCTGTGTACCTGATACAGTCTTACCAAGGTGTCCTGTTTCCTGTGGAAAGTACACACATCTGAGGATCCTGATATCCTCTCTCCTAATAATGCATCTACAGGTGACATTCTTTGAGAAGGAGATGTGGGCATCTCAGTCCTAGAGAGTTTCTTCTAAGCCCAAATGCCTCTTAGTCACTTAGATAACTTCTGAGATTGAGAAAGAGAGAAGAGAATCTTATTCATGCATCTCTTCTCTCTTAATTCATGTATGCATAACATCCTGTGATGACCAAAGATAATCAATTCTTAGACATTGGTTCATGAAATGTGAAAGATAATAGTGTTTCTTGAAGACTTGATTTTGCTTATCCTATTATCCCTTGATGGAAAGAAGGGAAGGATGGAGGAGAGAAGAAGAAGCAGAAGACACCAGACCCATATAGTTTGGGTTAGGACAAGTGGGAAAAGGCAAGGCAATAAGCATTCATTAAGCATCTAGTATGTACGAGGCATTGTGTTAAGTACTGGGGATACAAACAAAAGCCAAAAAATGTTAGCTTAAGTGAATCATTTATTAAGTGAATCATTTGTGTGAAATGCCCTTTGAATGGTAGCTCCAGCTCAAGATAAAGAAATAGTCTCAGAGAGGTTACATTAGTAGCACACACGTAATCAATTCCCAGATTCAATATCTTCCATTAAACAAACATTTATTAAATGACTATTATGTTCTGGGACTACTATGCAGCTAAGTACAGTGGTTAGATCCGGTCTGGCATTAGAAAGAGCTGAGTACAAATCCATTCTCAGATGTTTACTAACTGTGTGACTCTGGAAAAGTTACTTAACCCTGTTTTCCTCAGTTTCCCCATCTGTAAAATGAGTTAAAGAAGAAATTGGTGAATTACTCTAGCATTTTTGTCAAGAAAACTCCAAATGGGGTCACAAAGAGTCAGTCATAAACTGAAAAACAATACAACAACAACAAAATGACAGAAAAATGTGTATTTTATCCTAGAGACAAGAAACAGCCATTGAAAATTCTTTAGCTAAGGAGTGATAAGGCCAGATCTATTATCAGGGTAATTTAAAGCATCACTAGACAGATCTGTTTAGTAAGCTTTGGTCAAATGCTTTAAAGACCCTTATGGTGTCAGGACCTTGGACAGCGGTTCAGTCATTTCCCCACTCCATAATCTGAATTTGAGTACACAGTAGGACCACTTTCAGGAGTGAAATTCCAAAATTTGGTGAGACAGCAGAACTTGCCTCAGCTAGGTAACTAAGCATAAAAATTACCTCAATATTAAATTGGAGAATTAAAATGCATGAGAAATGAAAATGCATGAGGAAAAATCATCTCTGTTTTCACATGAGAAGTGAGAATGCTTGATTTTAAATCTCCCTGGGGATGAAGGGAGGGACTTTTCCTATGTTTGTTATGAGCAAAAGGTTACCTCGTGACAGGAGTTTTCTTGTTAGAACGTGGGTTGACAAGCCACTTCCTTAAGTCTCTCAGCACAAGGACAGGCAGGTGATGTCTGCAGCAGGCACCAAATGTTAAAACTATATTTATCCTTATGTGTAGGAAGTGGTTTACCCAGTACTCTTATCAATGATTGTAAAGAACAGACCCTTCCATTATTGTTGAAGGAAATTGTCTGGTTTATTGCTGCATGGTTAAAAAAATGTTTGAAATTATAAACCCATAATAAGAATATTTTAGAAAATTAGAAGTGGAAGCTACTTTCAAGTAAGGGGGAAAGAGAGAATAAAGAGAATGTAAATGAGTTATTGAATGATTAAGATGGTAAATGGATGGATTGGTTACTTAAAATCTTATCATTCAATGGATTCAGGATTTATCCAGCATATCTCTTTTCTGCAGATGAACTGAGAACAGGAAAATTACTTCAGTCTAGGAATAAGATCATAGTAGGTGGTTCAAAAGAATGGACAAAATGTCATAACTGGGAATAGTAAACAGACCAGTTTGGCTTTAACTTTGAGTGAACGTTGTTTGGTCATGTCTGATTCTGCGAAACTCAATGGATCATACTGTCCAGGCTCACACAGTAAATGTCTAGGGCCAAATTTGACCTCAGGTCCTCCTAATTTTAGACCTACCACTCTATTCCTGAACCTTTTAATTGCCTCTTGAATGCATGCAGTTGGGGGAATTGTAAAATCAGCCTAAAAATAAATTATGCTATTGGAAATGATAATCAGAATAATTTCAGAAAAATTTAGAAAGACTTAAATGAACAGATGCAAAGTGAAGTGAATAGAACCCAGAGAATGTTGTTCACAGTAACAGCAATTTGTAAGATGAATTGTGAATGTTTTAGCTATTCTCAGCAGTTCAATTAAAGACAATACCAAAGGACTGTTGAGTCAGATTTTCAAGGAGCAGAGGATTTTGCATTTTATCCTAGAGGCAAGAGGGAGCTAAGAAGGAATTCAGACTTTGAAAAGGAAAAAGTTCTGTCTGCTGGGGAGTTCTTCTATAGGAAAAAATAGTTGGGCAAAGTAGATAGCATCATTGTTGTAGAGGGTGGCAGCATAGTAGAGGGGGAAAGAATGTTGCTCTTAGAGTCCCTGTGCTGATGTTATTTTAAATATTACTTTAAGTGAATCATTTACCTTGTGTCTTAGTTTCCTCATCTCTGTGTAATGTCCCTTGGTTGGTAGCTCCAGCTCTGACCTTCTCTCTGTTATATATAACCTTAGGATTTGGACTGAACAAGTTGGTCCAAAAATTATATGGCAGTAATAAAGAATACTGAGATCAAGGGGAATGATGATGGGCACAGTGGTGGCAGTCTCCTTGCTGGAATCAAGCACTTAGCACATTTACTTCTAGTCCTGCTCCCAAAGGTTGAACCTGCCTGTTACAGCAGTATAAGGTCTCTGCCTACAACAGGACAGCCAAGATCAAACTCCAGTGGGAGCATCTTTTTTTTCTGAGTTCATTTCCCTCCATGTCACAAGTCTTGTGTTTACAGTTTTGAAATTTTCATCTGAATGGAATCATGAGCTGAATTCTCATTTTAATTGACTGAAATTACCTACAATCCTTTGCCTACTCAATGGCGACTAGGATCAGAAGCAGCTTCTATTCTGTCTGGGAATTTCAGGGTCTAGCAGAGGGATATTTGTACAGCATTCACTGACTAAGAGATACAGTGGATAGAACACCAGGCCTGGAGTCAGAAAGACCCAATACAAATGTGGCCTCAGATACATTAGTAGCTGTGTGACACTGAGTTAAGTCACTTAGCTCTGTTTGCCTCATTTTTTTCATAAGTAAAATGGTCTGGGGAAAGAAATGGCAAGCCATTCCAGTATCTTTGCCAAGAAAACCTTAAATGAAGTCATAAAGAGGCAAACAACTGAAAATGACTGAACAACAGAAACAGCATTTCTTGTTATATATTATTTACTATTTATAAGTTCTGGTTCAAAAATAAAAATTCTGTCAACTTTAATTACATACAATTTTTCAAACTCTGGGTTCGAGACTTGAATAATTATCAAATTTAACATGATAATAAAGGGATAGTTAAAATCAAGTATATCTCTACATTGTTGGACATATCCTGGTCACTTTTGGGGAAATAGCTCAGTGCTGTTGGGCATTTGGGAATGATAAAGTAGTTCCCTTAGTGGCCAATGAGCAGGAATAACAGAAACTCTTTAAAAGGGAGTGAAGATGAGGAGAAGAATGAGGAGTGGTGCTGTCCTTCATGTGGCAGCCAGGACATTTGCTCAGCCATGCAAGCTGAAACTGGGTCTTTGAGTGCCCAGCTAGTTTTTCTGCTTTGTGTTCCCTTCTTTGACTATAATTAGCCAAAGGTGATCTTGAGATGGATAAGCATTGGATGCAAACTTGGCAGTACAATAGGGCCAAAGATTCTGGGTCAGTTAGTTGGGATTTATTGGTGGAAAGGGAGTTAGTGTATCAGAGATGATGACCACCAATGGGGAGGAGACCTCAATCCCTGTAGAATGTAGTCAGTCCATCAGTTGATTAAAAAACATCTATTAAGTGCCTACTATATGCCAGGCACTATACTAACTGCTGGGAATACAAAGAGAGACAAAAAGTATTCCAGCTCTTAAGTAGCCATACAAAGTCTACTTGTTCCTTGAAAAACATATATTTCTACGAGTCCTAGTCACTAAGCCTATCTGCCTCAGTTTCCTCAACTGTAAAGTGGGACTAATAATAGTTCCTACTTTACAAGATTGTTATGAATTTCAAATGAGATAATACTTATAAGATACTTAACACAGTTCCAGGCATATAATAGGCACTTAAATTTTTTTCCCCATCTCCTAGTTCTCTAATAATTGTGCAAAGTACTACTACAGGATATTCCTGACCCAGGACTAAAAATGATGCCCAGTGAGCCATGCTGTCTCTCTAGCCTCCTCATTTTATTTTTTTTTGTTTTATTTTCATGCTTCCATTTTTAATTATTTTAAATCAAATATTTCACAAAATCCTTTTTTGAAATTGCAATTTAAGGACAATAGATGTAATCCCTACCTCCTCCTTTCCAGTGCCTAAGGAACTGTATTAGACTGTGAACTCCTTGAGGACAGGGATTATTGTTTGTCTCATTATGTATTCTCAGCATCGAGCATAGTGCCTTGTAAAGGACTGAAACTCTTGAGTTAATGCACTGAGGTCAGGCAACTGAACACTTAAAGCTAATTACTGATTGGACAATTCTCTATTAGCATATGCTTGGAAAATGGCCCTTCCCACTATCCTGTGCTGGCTCGACAATTAGTGTATACAGAGAATTGTAGGAGGGACTAGGGGGTGGAGTAAGACTAGCCAGAGTCACTTCTGGGGAGGAGACAAAGAGGAGAGGTTGTGGAGATTCTGTGTCCATCCAATTCACTCCTACCTCTAAAGACCAAGAATAAAGACCAAGGAGTTTTGCTTATCCTGACTTCAGCTGATTCTAAGGTATCCAAGGTGCAAACTCCTCGGTCTTCACAGTGCCTTATACTTAACAGGTTCTTAATAAATTTTTCTCAATTGATTGGTGGAGAGGTGACAGAGTGGACAGAATGCTGGATTTTTCAATCAGGATGACCTGAGTTCAAATCCAGCCCCAAGCACTTACTAACTACATGATCCTGGGACAAGCCATTTAATCTGTCTGCCTCAATTTCCTTCTCTGAAAAATGGGAATAAAGGTAGCACTTACCTCCCAGGGTTGTTGAGAAGATAAAATGAGATAATGTTCATAAAAAAGCTCAGCAACTCTAAAAGTGCTAAAAGAATGCTAGCTGTTACTATTGCTGTTTTATATTATACTCTTCTCTCAGGATCCTCAAGCATCCTGAAGGGTTGCAAGGATCTATTTTCTTGGCCAGTGGCTCAAACCTCAATGAACTGTGTTCCCCAAATTTTAGCATTAAATGTGCTCTCCCAAGCTCACCAATAACATTTAACTTTTACAATCTAATTAACTTTTACAAAGGAATATTTACTTCAAAGATATAACAAGAACAAATATATAAACATTTCCCCCAACACCTCAGCAACAATCATAGTTCTCCCTCTATTGCATTGGTCTCTTAAAAGAGGGATTGGGGTGGAAACTTAATGTATTTTCTACACAGCATTAGTCTCACAAATTCCCCAACCATTGAACTAGCTCCTGGGATGTCAAAATCTCCTGGGTTGGCAGCAACAGCTGCCCTGGAATCATAGATTCTAATATCTGCAGGGCTCAAAGTCCTGAGTCCAGGTCTCCCTGAACTGGTGTGGAAGAGGAGTGACTCTCATTATTGTATTATTTTTCTTACTGTGAATGAATGAATCCACTCAAAGACATGAACGCTGAACTAAAGGCTAATATTGTCCCAGAGCAATAGTAGCAGGTTCTAGTTATGCAGACAATGAAAAGAGGCTGTTCCCAATCATATTCTACTGAAGCAAAATACCCATGAATGCACCCAATTCTTCTGTCTCCAAGAAGTAAGTTCCTCATATTGGGTGGTCTCAGCATGTGCCAAACTCCAACATGTAAGAAAACATTCTTACAGCATTCATATTTTAAAGATTGTCAGTTTCATGGATCAAATTTAATTAAGATAAAGTAAGACTTGGATTATTTTTTTCATTATCTTTTAGAGATACTCCTCTAGAAACCTCCAAACATTTAACCAGACAAAAAGAGCTCAAATGATTTCTTTGCTCATGGTCATAAGGTAGCAAGTAATAGAACTCATATATATATATATATCTCCAGATCTTCCAATTATGAAACTTAAAAAAAATTTATGAACAGGACCAGGTCAGAGTCGACCATGACTTTCATTATCACTTACTTCCCCAATTCTAGTTCTCACTGTGTGAGGGCACTGAGACAGTACACCACAAATGCTACTCCATCTCCCTGCAAAGTACACACCACAAGAACAACACAAAGGAGAAACCCAGGATTAAATACCACAGTTGCCACAAGCATAATATACATTCTGCTCTTACTGCTTTTACCATGTCTTGACTTTTACCAAATGTTTGCTTACCTACACACATAGGCCATTCTCCTCATATTACCAAACTATTGTTTGTTAAAATACCCTAAGAGGAATATCATGACCTTTAGTTGATTCTCCTTTTGCTTTCCCACAGTAATGGCAAAATTTCCCTGTGTAAAGGAACTCCCTCTTCTGTTTCTTAGGTCCACATGCTCTAACCCCTAAAACGTGGGCTGTCGTACTCAACTAATGAGGGCCCCATTAAATTATACATAAGGATCCCTGCAGGGTACATGTTAACTTAGGGAATCACATATTTATGTTTTGTTTAACTTTAATTTATTTTGTTAAATATTTCCCAATTATATTTTAATATGTCTCAGGATGCATTTGGGAGTGTTATTGGTCTTATGCAGTCTGCTAGACATGGGTTTGATAGATGCTTTTTGATTAACTAGTAGACGACTGACTACATTCTGCAGGGATGAGTTCTGGAAAGCCAAATAGAGAAATGAGGGGCTTTCCCCATTGGTGGCCAATCTCTTTGATACTGATATTCCCCTTATACTAAATGGCCTCAACAAATTAATTCAGGATCTTTAAACCTCTTGTATTTTTTAAAATAACTTTTTGTTGACAGAACCCATGCCAAGGTAATTTTTTACAACATTATCCCTTGCACTCACTTCTGTTCCGATTTTCCCCTCCCTCCCTCCACCCCCTCCCCCAGAGGGCAAGCAGTCTTATACATATTAAATAGGTTACAATATATCCTAGATAAAATATATGTGTGCAGAATCGAATAGTTCTCTTGTTGCTCAGGGAGAATTGGATTCAGAAGGTATAAATAACCCGGGAAAAAAAAACAAAAATGCAAACAGTACATTCATTTTCCAGTGTTCTTTCTTTGGGTGTAGCTGCTTCTGTCCATCTTTGATCAATTGAAACTGAGTTAGATCTTCTCTTTGTCGAAGAAATCCACTTCCATCAGAATACATCTTCATACAGTATTGTTGTTGAGATATATAATGATCTCCTGGTTCTGCTCATTTCACTTAGCATCAGTTCATGTAAATCTTGCCAATCCTCTCTGTATTCATCCTGCTGTAAACCTCTTGTATTGACAGATTTGCCTCCAAAATGTATCCATTTCTAAGCTTCTTCCTTATAACAGTATGTCATATATATGTTTATAGAAAAATATCCACACATGTATGTACATATATATTACACATATACACACATATGTGCATATGTACAAGAAAACATATAGATATAAAATATCCCCCTTTCTAATTTTTTTTTTTTTGCTGAGACAATTGGGGTTAAGTGACTTGCCCAAGGTTATACAGCTAGGAAGCATTAAGGGTCTGAGACCAGATTTGAACTCAGCTCCTCCTGAGTTCAGGGTTGGTGCTCTATCCACTGCATCACTTAACTGCCCCTAAAGTCCCCCTTTCTAAACTATAAACTCTATTAAGGAAGATACAGTCTGATTTAAATTTTGTATACCTCTCATTATTAAGCATCTGGATGTATTAGGTGCTTACATAAAATAAAATAACAGAGAAGAGAACCAAAGAGATGTTTTATCCTCATACCCTTCATTTTCTAAAAGAAAGTTTTTTAAACTGTGGGTTATGACCTCTTGTGGGTTACATAACTGAACATGGAAATAACAAAATTATGATTTATTTTCAGTAAATGTTTGGTTTGTAAATCTATTTTATATACCTATATACCCATGGTCACATAAAAATTTCTCAGGCAAAAGGAATTGTGAATAGAAAAAAATTAATAGAAGGTATTGTTAATATATCCTATGACAAAGTCTGAGGGAAAGATGACTTGGGCAGAATTCAGATCTTTAAGAAATATATTATAAATAGGTTTTTGCTTAAACAGTGGCCTTCCTGTTCATTTTTGAAAAAAAAAAACATTTTTATGGATTTTAGGAATTTTAGTTATTTTTGTGAAAATGCTTTCTTTCTTTTTTTTTTTTTAAAGAAAGGTAGTATAGGATAGTGTAAAGAGCTGAGTCCTAAGCTTAGAGTTTGACGGTATTGATCTAGTCCAAGTTTCATTTGCTGGTACTTATGTGCCAATCCATTGTTTCTTAACAATGAGAGACTTTAATGGACTCTAAAATAAGCTATTGGTGCAACTGCATTTAGTAGGTCCATGGCAGGGTGCCATGGAGAATGGATGGCAATATTTAATTAAGGAGCTGGCATCTACATTTCTGTAAAAAAAACAGGAGGCTGAGTCCCAGATTGGACCAAGAAAGGGCTCAGTGGGTGTATTTGCTGTGCTGCTCAAAGCCTAGTTTCAAACCAGGGTAATGATAGGCACTGATATATATGTTACAGTGCCTAACAGATGCTTAGGACAGGAGCTGTGCCCAATTCATATTTGTTGATTTGTGGTAAATTGATTGACAGTTTTATCTGTACCATCACATTATTGAGGAAGAAGAACATAAGGGGTTTTCCTTAGAGCCTGGAAAATCTGGGCATCTAAATTGCTACATTTATGGAGAGCTAAGGACTTCACTAAGTAGAATGGAGTAGAGAGAATGAGGGATTGGTTCTTGGCATCTGGTCCTGGATCCTTTTTTCTTTTGATAAAGAAGGCAACTGAAGCTAAGCTTCTGCTCCTAGAGGATGTTCCTGTTGATCAAATGGAGTCTTCTCCTAGAGTCCAATATGATTGCCTTTCTTCATATTCCCAAAGCTTGCATGGCACAATATAGGTACTTAATAAATGTTTGCTGACTGAAAGTTATCCCCAGGGATAGGCACCTTTGGTTGAATAAGGGTGGAATCACTTTGGTTTTCATGATGAAAAAGCTCAAATTTAAAAGGTGTTTCAATGGGTCTGAGGGGAAAGAAGAGGGAAAGAAATTAATTACATCAATAGAATTCTGTTTTACTTGAGGAAGGAAGATATTTTGCTGATTACCCTAATCATAGCGCAAGGGTTAGAACCAGGGATAAGCAAAATAGGCAGCTGCCCAGGGTACGACCAATCAATAAACATTTATTAAGCACCTACTATGTGCTAGGCATTTCTGGGAATACAAAAAAGAAGCAAAACGATAAATCTTACCTTCAAGAAGCTTATAATTTAATAGAGGAGATTCATTCGGGAGATTGCAATGGGGAATTCTTTTTAATATTCTTTTTACAATTACTATAATATTACTTTTTATAATTACATATTTTTAATGCTAGAAAACTCCATGCATAATAGATGCTGGGTTATTTATTTTGTAATACCACAGAAAGTCTCACAGGGGGCACAATTTTCAGTCTTTGCTTAATATAAAAAAAAAAAATGCCTCCTCCTGATTCTCTGCCTGTAGCAGACATGTGATTTCACGGGTGTGAAGTTAGGAACTCCCCAGAAGTTATGGATCATAACCCTTTAAGCTTCAATACACAGCCTTCTTTTTTTATAGCCTTAGAGAACTGCTTGAGTCTCAGAGAGGTTAAGTGATTTGTCCCTAATTCCACAGCTAGTAAATATCTGAGGTAAGAGTTGAATCCAAGATTTCTTACCTTTGTCCAAATCTAGAACCTTATCTACTACATCAGGCTGCTTCTCTAAAGGATATTTGGGTATAGTTATATAAAGCCCAGGGATCTCTTTCATAATATTCTTGTTTCTCAAAAAGAATGTTTTCTCATGCATAGTTCTAGTTTGTTATTATGCATCTGAAACTCACAGCAGGAACAGTTAAGAGGCTGGGTATAATCTGGGTCATGACATGACAGCAGTGGAAATGAGTGGGTATACTTACATGCAAACAGGCCACACAGGAGATTGGGATGGGACAGACAACACCTCTTCTGTTGTCCACAAATAACAAGGACATTTGCTTGTCTAGCAAATTCATCAAGTCATAGTCACTGACATTTAAGCAAGCTGAGTGAAGTCTCCCTTTTTATGTGGCCAAGATTAAGTATGCTGTGCTATTTTGTATCCCTTGTGTGGTGCCAGTGTTTCTGCAGATGATAAATGCAAAGAAAAGTTAACGTGTATTTGTATGTGCTCTTGTAATGGGTGTCTCTAATGCTTAAAGGGAAGTGGATGTAACAACTGTAGCTACTATCTAATATGGGTCATTATAAGGATCTAATGAAATTATGTAGACAAATCCTTTTTGCAAACCATAAAGCATTTCATAATGTTAGCTTGTAATTGTAGCAGTAGCAGTAGTAAAAGGAATAGTAGTAATAGCTGTAGTAGAAGTAATAGTAATAGTTGCAATAGAAGAAAAGTAGTAGTAGTAAAAGTGGTTGTAATAGTAAAAGTAGTAGTAGTAGTAGAAGAAGAAGAAGTAATAGTAGGAATAGCTGTAGTAGAAGTAATAGTAATAGTAGCAGTAGAAGAAAAGTAGTAGTAGTAAAAGTAGTAGTAGTAGTAGTAGTAGTAGTAGTAGTAGTAGTAGTAGTAGTAGTAATAGTAGTAGTAGTGGTAATAGTAATAGAAGTATTCATAGTAGTCTTCACCATAGTAGTAGCAGTAAGATCAATAATATCAGTAATATATTTGGGAGACGGAAAAGTCATACCAATTATTTCATTGGCACAAGAAATTCTCTGGGTGGAGATTTCCTCCACAAAGACAGACTGGCAATTCATCTATAGCAATATATTCTGAGAGAGGTTTGTTAGAGTTCATTAAGAGGTGTGCATGTGTCTGACTGTCTATCTTTCTGTCTCTCTCTCTCTCCCCCTGTCTCTATCTCTCTATCTGTCTCTATCTCTGTCTCTCTCTCTCTCTTTCTCCCTGTCTCCTTCCCTCTTTCTCTCTCAACTCCCTTTGTGTCTGTCTCAGTCTTTCACTCTGTTTCTCACCTCCCCCTCTCTTCTCTTCTTTGTTTCTCCCCCCAATTCTCTCTCTCTCTCTCTCTCTCTCTCTCTCTCTTATATACACCTTAATTTCTCTGCTATATTTGACATCTGCAGAGAAACTAGAAGCAAAGAAAGGAGTTGGAACTTTAACAATAAAATAACATGAGGCAACTACTCTGAGCATGTGAAATGCTTGAGGAGAGAGAGACTTTTTTTTAACTCAGCCTACTTAAATGTCAGTGATGAAGACTTGATGAATGTACCTCACAGAGAATATTGGCTGTTATTATTTGTGGGTAACAGCATGGTCTGTTTACAGGTCCGTATAAGCCAAATGCTAAAAGAAGTGAGGGCAGATATAATGGAAATAAGCCAGTATGCCCAATCAATGGCTCAGATGAAAATATAATTATAAACACTCCATCAACAAATATTGATTTATCTTCTCATGAAAGGGGAAATGGGAAGGGAATAAACATTTGTTAAAGGCCAACTATTTGCTAGACATAGCACTAAATACTGGAGATACTAAGGAAGGAAATAAACAAGCATTTATTAGGCACTTACTATGTACCAAACACTGGGCTAAGCACTGTACAAATATTATTTCATTTGATCATCATAACAACCCTGGAAGATAAGTCTTATTATGATCCTTATTTAATAGTTGAGCAAACTGAGGTAGAAAGAGGTCTTAATGTATCAGGTCATACTAAGTGTCTGAGATGGATTTGAACTCAGATCTTCCTGAACTAAAACTCAACACATTCTGAATTGTATCACCTGCCTGGTGAGCTAATTAGAAAATGTTGCTTTCCTGTGATTCCACAGGCTTGAGATAGCTTCTGTGGACTGATAGTGTTGATGAGACACAAAAACCTGTCTGGGAAGGTTCGCCTTATAAGGAGCACCCTAGTCAAGCTGGTAAATGTGGCTATGGCAGCAACCATTTGGACTTGTGTAAAGATGGCTCTCTAGGGATGGGAGTTGAGCTGGATGCTTACAGACCACGCAGACACTAACTTGGCCCCAGCCTTTTGTGAAAGTAGAGGCTCCCAAGTTGACTGTAGCATCAGAGCTAATTTCACAGTCAGAGCTAATCAGAGCTGATCAATCAGAGCTAATATCACAATTCTTTCATATACCAGCCCTCCCACCCCACACATCTTATTGACATGATGTAATGAAAAGAATCATGAATTGAAAGCCAAAGGTCCTAAGTTCAACCTCAGATCTGCGTTCTACTACCTGTGGGGCCCTAAAAAAGTATCTATAAATTGAAGAAGTTGGACTAGATGTCTTTAAGGTTCCTCAGTTCTAAACTAGGGATTTTACACTTCCTAAAAAACACCAGGGTTCAGAGGAATAGACTTTGATCTCGACTAACTTCCTCATTTTATAGCTAAGCAACTCCCCCAGCTCACACAAATTGCTGAGGTCAGTGTCTGAGATCTTAACAGGAAATTTAAAGTGGAGGATCAGGCAAGAATTGGGCTATCTTAAGTGCGAGATCAGGACTAAAGATGTAGATCTCTAATCATCAAAATAAATTATCAGATGGTGAAGATGGTTAAAGCAGAGAGAGTCAACTCTTACCCACAGGTAGAAACACACTTGTGTCTTGTTGGCACAGCTACTGACATAAATGAAATTGTCTTGGAGACAGGGCACTGGCAGTGTTCAGCAAGCACTTGTTCTTCAGTTGTGAAAAACTCTTCATGACTCCATATGGGGTTTTCTTGGTAAAGATACTGTATGGTTTGCCATTTTCTTCTCCATCTTATTTTATAGATAAGGAAACTTAGGCAAAGGTTAAGTGACTTACTCAGGATCATAGAGCATGAAAGTGTCTGAGTTCATATTTTAATTCAGGAAGATGAGTCTTTCTGACTCTAGATCCAACACTATCAACTGTGCAACCTAGTTGCCTGAGTGAGCATTCAATGCATCTGTTGGCTTTAAGCACCTTGCAAATAGACACAGACTTGCATTTAAAATCCTTTATAATACAGTTTACCTTTTTCGGCTTAATTATACTGCTTTTACTATTTTCTGATAAAAAAAAAAAAAACATACTTGTAGGGCAGCTAATTGGTGTAGTGGATAGAGCACCAGCCCTGAAGTCAGGAGGACCTGAGTTCAAATATGACCTCAGGCATTTAACACTTCTTAGCTATGTGACCTTGAGCAAGTCACTTAACCCTAATTGCCTCAGAAAAAAAAAAAAAAAAAAAAAAAAAAAAAAGCATACTTGCTTTTACCTGAGTGCAAATGTCAACTCCAGGCTATATTCTGTGTCCAGAAAGCACTCCCTTTTCATTTCCACCTCTTGGTACTGATCAATCTTTAGATCAATCTTTAATTTCCAGAGTGAGGGGTAGAGTCCCCTACAGGTTATTTTGTCATGGAATGACACCTTTAACAAAATTATTCCACTCATTTCAATACTTTAACAAAATTACTCCACTCATTTCAATATTATCCCATTTATCCTCTCTCCTGGGTGATTGTTGGTATGGCTATTGTATTAAGGTAGTTATAATCTAATAGGACATAAGCACCTGCAGCACCTAGGTAAGCAGAACTCCCTGTCCATTCCTATCCATAATATTTCCCTCATTTTCTCCCCTTTTTTCAGCTGCTCCAAGTGCCTCTCACCAGTCAGGCTGTGCTCTAAGCAATGACCAGTGAGTCAAATCTCTCATCCCAGTTTTCATTTTTCAATGGAAAAGAATGAGTATCACAGGAAAATTCCAAAATTAATCCCTCTTCTGAATTTCCATTAAGAGTACTACCCTTCTTCCATTCTCCTAGGTTTTCAATTTCTTGTTGTCTTTGACTCCACAGTCAACTGAAATCACTCTCTTTAAAGTTACCAGACACTGGAAAACTGGGACACTAACACATTGCTGGTAGAGCTGTAGATTAATCCAGCCATCCTGAACAGCAATTTGGAACTATGTCCAAAGGGCTATAAAACTGTATATACCCTTTGACCCAACAGTGCCACTACAGGGTCTGTATCCCAAAGAGATCATAAAAGAGAAAAGGACTCACATGTGCAGCTCTTTTGATGGTGGCAAGGAATTAGAAATTTAATGGATGCCTATCAATTGAGGAATGGCTGACTAAGCTGTGGCATTTGAACCTAACAAAACACTACTGTTCTATAAGAATTGATGAGCAGGCTGAGTTCAGAAAAACCTGAAAAGACTCACATGAACTGATGCTGAGTGAGAATGAGAAGAACCAGAAAAACACTGTACACACTAATAAGATTATGTGATGACTATAATAGACTTAGCTTTTCTCAGCAATCCATTAATTCAACGCAATTCCAATAGACTTGGGATTGAAAATGCCATCGGCACTCAGACAAAGAACTATGGAGAATGAATGCTGATCAAGGCATACATACTACTTTCACCTTTGTTTTGTTTTACTTTTTCATGGTTTTTCTCTTTTGTTTTGATTTTTGTTTCAAAACATGACTAATTGGAAATATGTTCTAAATGATTATACATGTAAAACCTTTATCTGATTGCTTGCTTTCTTGGGGTGGCAGATAGAAGAAAAGGAAGGAGAAAAAACAATTGCAGCTAAAAATCTTACAGAAGGGAATGTTGAAAGCAATTTTTACATGTAATTAGAGAAAAATAAAATACAATTAATTGAAAAAATAAAGTTACCAGCAATCTAATTTTGTACCAAATCTGCTGTCCAAAATTCCTTAATTCTCATCCTTTTCAATCTTTTGGCAGTATTTGACCTGGTAACTATCTTCTTCTTCCACATAGTTTTTCATCACTGAGTTATCATGACACTGGATATGACCTGTCTGACCACTCTTCATCAGTGTCTTCTGCTGGATCACCATCCATAGACTTCCTTTGGACTGATGTTATTGCCCATCTTTCTTTACTTCTGTATATTTTCTCCACTGATGACTTCATTAAGTCCTATAGGTTTAATTACCTCTATGCAAATGATTCATAGATTTATATATACCTGTACTCCATCCCACATCACCAACTGCATATTGGTTGTTTTGAACACTATGTCCTGTAGATATTTCAAACCCAACATATCCAGAACAGAATTTAATGTCTTTCCTATCCAATCTATTCCTCTATCAAACTCTCCATTTCTGTGGAAACATCATTTTTTCCATTTACCAGGGTTTGCAACATTAGTATTCATTTTAGATCTTCATTTTTCTCCCCTTTCATAGTTGATCAGTTGCCAAATCTTATCACTTTTACGTTCACAACATCTCTCATCTCTGTTACTTTCTTTCTACTTATTCACATGGTCAGTCCCTTACTCCAGATGTTCATTACCTCTTACCTGCCTCAAATCTCTCCCTACTCTAGTGCTCCTCCCCACAGCTGTCAAAGTAAATCCTCCCTATCACTCCCTATTCAGTGATTTTCTATTGACTCTATAATATTATTTCATCTTTACATTTCATTCTTTTTAATGTCTGTTTTTGTGCAGGTTATGAACCAGGGATGTGTAGAATATTTAATAGATGCCTCCCCAGTTATCTACAACATATTTTTAAGTTTAATCTGCATTTGTTAAGATTTTTCTATCCCTTTTTAAAGTCCAGACAATCAACAAAACAATAAATCAAGCTCTGATTGGTAGCATTTGCTGATCAGAGATATTAAGTATCACACCAAACATTTAGCAATTGATTCTCAAGATGAATCAGTTTTAGATGATATCAGTACATCAATTAAGTAATTAGTACGGTAGTATATAGAAGTAATTTATAAATAAGTAAATGTACATATACTGAGGATGCATGCTTAACATTTTGTTGGATTTTGTTTTACTTTTAACAGGGGCCTGGAATCAGAAAAGGTTGGAGACCCCTTCCATGGGAACTGGGTCTGTATTTAAATTACTTTATGGTTAAACCATAGAAGCTATATGGAGAACTGGATTGTGTGTGATTTCACCTAAACTTTTTCCTGTTTTGTTGCTATACTGCTAACAGAGAATGGACTAAAAAGTCTTTCAGAATTTAAAGGAACTATCCTGCTAATCTGAACCAAATAAGGTTGACTTTTGAGTCAAGTGACCTTCACCAAGCCTGGCTTTTGTGAGTAGTATTCAGGATTCCTGCAGATTGGAGACTGACTGGCTCCAAAGTTAAGATTGAAAGGATAAGAAGCCTCTCAACTCTCTGGAATGATTTCCTTGCTAGTTAAGCAGTGGCTGTAGTTAATAAGCATTGCCCTCTGGTGGGGGGTGACTCAATGTGAAATGAGCTAATGGCTAGGGCTAGTGCTAGCACAGAGACTTTTTTTTTTTTTTAAACAGAGGGGCTGCAAGAAATGCACAGGACTTAATCACTCCATTCTCCCTCCTCATCATCTCCCATAGAAATATAGGACCATACCTATGGTGCTCAGCTAGCCTTCTTTACCCTGCTTGGCAACAATCATAATAAACTTTCCTAGCCCATCCAAAATTTTATCCTCAACTTGTTTCCTGAAGGTGGCCTTTGGGACAGCTTACATTTATGATCACTCAGTCATCAGCCCTTACCTGCATTACTGGTCTTACTGTAAACTAATTACATGGGAGATTAATCATAATAGGAGAAAACTTTTTAAGCTAGTTTTGAAATTTTTCAGATTTAATTTAGAAAATTTCAATTATGGAGATAATTACTGAGCTTGAAATCATTTGCATTATGTCCCTAATTATCCTTTTATTTGTATCCAAGATCATCAATAGAAATTCATAGGATGGGAACTTGGAATAAATGATTAATCCTAATGAGCTCTTTGTTCTTGCTCTCCACATTTTAGCAGCTACTTCCTCCTGTCCTGGAAAAGAATAGAGCTTGCCAAGCCAGAATAGAGATTCCATAGCAATGGACCTTCATAGAGATCAAAGGGAACTAAAAAGGTTTTTGGAGTGACATGAGAAGAAGCTGAGTGTCTCAACATAGGTTTTCTTAATGGCTCAGCATGGTTCCTTCATTCTTGGCTCTGTCCAGTTCTCAAAAGAGTAACTGACTCATCCATTCTAACATAACTTTGTCATCATTATCAATTATCATTATCTTCACTCAAATTCAGCCCCAAGTCTAGTCAAATCCAGGAATATAGATATGAACCTCATGTCACCTGAAATGGATCTTCTTAAATTTTCTTTGCAAGTAATAGAAGCCTAGTGGATTAGTCTGCAGCAAGATTCTGGAATTGTTTATTAAATACCAATAAAAAGGAAAACAAAAAAACAAAAAATATTTACAAAGTTGAAGGCAGCCAAGTAGCTCAGTGGATAGAGCTCTTGGTCTGGAGTCAGGAGACAGTCTCAGATACTTATTAGCTGTGTGACCCTGTTTGCTTTAATCTACCCGAGAAGGAAATGGCAAGAATCTTTGCTAAGAAAACTCCATTAATGATAGGATCCTATGGATTCTATGAAGAGTTGGACATTATTGAACAACAAAAATGACATAAAGTGACTTAGGTGGGAGGGCAGGAAGGAAAGCACTGTCAATCAACAAACATTTATTAAGTTCTTACTATGTTCTACATAGACGTACAAAAAAAAATAAGCAATTCCTATTCACTAGAAACTTGTTTTAGTAACTGACAGAAAACAGGCTTGCTATACACGAGGAAGCACTTGACCTATGGTGGGAGTATAATTTCAGCTTTGGGAGAAAGTCTAAAAAAGGCTACAAAGTCTGCAAAAAGGCATGAGGGAGTTGAGAAGAGATTGAGTATTGTAGATTCAGTATAGCCAATTGACTGAAACATAGAACACAGAGCAGAGAGTCATGGGTCATAAGCATGGAAAGAGCCATGAAAAACACAGAGGATTATAGAATGAAGAGAGAGAGAATTATTGCTTGAGGACATAAATTGATCAAGTGAAGGTTTTTTGTTTGTTTGGAATTGAACCAATCCTCACCTCTGATCACAATTCTTATTTTAGGCAAGCTATATTTTTGGAGGTATTCTTCTATTTCATTTAAGTTGTCGAATTTATTGGCATAAAGTTGGGCAAAGTAACTCCTAATTATTGCTCTAATTTCCTCTTCGTTAAGTGGTGAGTTTTCCCTTTTCATTTTTAAGACTAACAATTTGATTTTCCTCTTTCCTTTTTTTAATCAGATTTATTAAGGGTTTGTCTATTTTGTTGGTTTTTTCATAGAACCAACTCTTAGTTTTATTAATTAATTCAATAGTTTTTTTACTTTCAATTTTATTGATCTCTCCTTTTGATCACAATTCTTATTGTCAGCATCTTCAACATTTTCCTGAGACTTTCTCTAATGTTTTTTGAAAATTTCCTGCACTGGGAATGTTAATCACTCTGTA
Source organism: Antechinus flavipes (assembly GCF_016432865.1). Classification (NCBI taxonomy): domain Eukaryota; kingdom Metazoa; phylum Chordata; class Mammalia; order Dasyuromorphia; family Dasyuridae; genus Antechinus; species Antechinus flavipes. Next base: position 114,089,920 of record NC_067399.1, read on the forward strand.
TAGAAGTAAAATAAATCTCCATAGTGTGAAACCCCTACCCAGCCTTCTAGGAAATTTAATTAAGAGTTGAGATCTCTTCCCAGTAAGAACAAAAAGTCTCTCAGTCCTAAAGCATTGTGGGAAATGGAGCTCTTGATAGGTCTTGTATAGCACATGGTTGATAAAATCATAGATTTAGAAATACAAGGCACTGCATGTATAAGCCTTCTAATTAATCTCCTCATTTTACAGATGAGGAAACTAAGACCTGGAGAGATTAATTACTTGAGATCTCACAAGGAATAACATTATGGTTTCATTGCACTATACTGTGCTCAGATCATTTCTGTATTATCATGTTCAGTGCTAAGGGACATATTTTAAGAATATTACTAAATTGGAATTCACACAGAGGAAGATAATCTCAGTGATGGAGGATCTCAGAAGCATGTCAGGTGGAAAACAAAACAACTAGCATATTCAGCCCGAATTAGAAGATTTAGGAAGAATGGATGAGAAATCAGGGCAAGGAATGGGAATAGAGAAGGAAGGAGGATATCATGGCTATTCCATACATATTTAAATATGTATTTAATGTAAATATATATATACTAAGCATTTCTACATTTTCAAGCATTAGTGACAACTTCAGAGGACTTTAGGACAGTGGGAGAGCATGATACCATTTATCCTTCTATATCCCTGGAGTATTAGTATGTGATACTTATGTGTATATGTATCTTAGAAGAGTGTGCAGATGTTGGGATAAAGGAAGAACAGAAAAAATATTTTCCTACTTTTTTTTCCTGTGGAAGAGGCCATAGTTCACAAGTCAAAGACAAACCAGTGTTTCTTCTTTTGTTTCTTTTTTTTTTTCAAGATTAGGGTCTCCCTATCTGACCCATATTTGTGGACCACTTCCCACTTCAACAAGTTTATCACACTTGATTCCAGATTTAGTGTAGGCACTACATCAGCTTAGTTCTACTGTAGCTCAGGAGATCCACAAAACTCAGTCTCCCCCTAGCCCAGCAATTGACTGTACTTGATGGTGGATAACTCTGAGCTTCTGTCAGGGACCCTTGTAAAGACTAGAGATTTTCTGGCACTGCAGGAAGAGAAATGTTGTTCAAATTAGAGAGAGACAGAGACAGAGACAGAGACAGAGACAGAGAGAGACAGAGAGAGAGAGAGAGAGAAAGAGAGAGAGAGAGAGAGAGAGAGAGAGAGACAGAGACAGAGAGAGAGAGACAGAGAGGAGAGAAACAGACAGACGGGGTGGGGGGATATAGGGGAGAAGGAGAGAGAGACAGACCCAGGCAGAGATAGAGAAGGAAGAGGAGGAAGAGGAAGAGAAGAAGGAGGAAGAAGAGGGAGGGAAGGAGGGAGGAGAGTCTACAAAGGCCAGTGAGCTTGACATCAATTTCTGGCAAAATTCTAGAGCACCTTGTGTGGAGGCCAGGGAGATTTAGGTGATCCAGAATGCAGCATAAAAGAAACAATGATTTTGTTGCTGGGAAATATGCTCCATAAAGACAGAAATTTGGACCTCCTTGCTTCACCTAGCATTTGTTCTTGTCCCTAGTTTCATTTGCTTGCCAGAGAGTTAGTTTGGGATTGTAAGTCCCATTAAATTGAAAGTTCCTTGAGGGCAGGGACTGTCTTTTGCCTCTTTTTGTATCCTTGGTGCTTAGTATAGTGCCTGGCACACAGTAAAAGTTCAATAAATGTTTATTGATCGATTGGTTAAAATGGGATTTATCACTCATCCTCACACAAAGTTCCTGAATGCTGGGATGGGAGGTAGGGAACAGAATTCTAAAATGTGTTTTGAAGACAAACATTTATAATCCGGGATTTAATAGAAGTCATAACGAGTTTTCTTATCCCAAATCAAATAGTTCTTTGGCACCAGCGTCCTACAGTCGCTACCAGAAAAGGGCAACTAAAAGAACAGTCTTTAGCCCGTGGCACTGGGTTCTGTTGACTATCTACCTGCCAACTTCCTTGTCCGGGAGAGGCTTTTAATCACTGAACCCAATATCCTGAAGATGAGAAGTCTGAGAAAAGCAAGAACAGTTTAATAGTCATGAAACCAGTGGAGATGCCCAGCAAAATTAGCACAACCCTTAACACATTCATCAGAATTCCTGGCAAGAATAGAGCACCAGAGGGCAGCAGCAGCTCTGACTCCTTAGAGGTGTGCCCTCTGCGTCTGTTCATCCGCCACTTGTGCCTTTTCCTTCCCCTTTGGTGACTTGTGGTAAAGAGTCCCCCACGTATGCGTGGATGTAGTTTTTCTTATCGCAACTTTATTTGATAAACTTTAGATTAAGTATCTTTTGCTTTGAACTTGAGTCCTCTGACTAACTAGTAAAAGGAAACACATCTGTTGGGCTCATGAGCTATGTTTTAAGCTATCGCTGATCCAGTGTTTCAAACCTGAGACAGCTTTTCTGGAGGACTAAGGGACTATGTACTATTAAACCAGTAGTAAACTTCTTTAAAAGAAAGTGTTGCTTACAACGAGCCAGAGTGGCTCCTTCAAAGAACAGGATATTCTAGACTGACTTCATTTTTGACAGTTACTAGGTGACCTTAAAGGTCCCTCTCTTCTCTGAGATTCTGTAATAACGATACCTACATTACACTGTATACTTAAAGGGTACTTGCACAATCCTCACGTATGAGGAAAGATATTTTTAGCTTCCTATTTTACCAGTGGGGAAACTGAGGCTCAGAATGCTTAAATGACCTCCCTAGTTATACAACTAGCTAATGGCTGATCTGCGACTAAGAACTCAGATCACCTGGCTTCGACTCCATCCATCAGGCTAGTCTTCCGTAAATGCCTGAGGTGAAAGCTTTCTTTGTCTCTTTCTGTAACACTATCTGCGACTTTGTCTAATTCTGTATGTGTGTATGTCCTTTTCTCTCTCTGTCTCTGTGTGTGTCTGTGTCTCTCTCTTTTGGTCTCTCAGGCTCTGTGTGTTTATATCTTTCGGCCTCTGTCTTTCTGCATGTCTCTCTCTTTCTCTCTCTCTCTCTCTTCTCTCTCTCTCTCTCTCTCTCTCTCTCTCTCTCTCTCTCTCTCTCTCTCTCTCTGTGTGTGTGTGTGTGTGTGTGTGTGTGTCTGTGTATCTCTACCTTTGTCTCTGACTCAGTCTTTGTCTCTCTGTCTCTGTTTCTCTCCCTCTTTCTGTCTCTGTCTATCTCTGCCTGTCTCTCTGTCTCTGTTTCTCTCCCTCTTCCTGTCTCTATCTCTGTCTCTCTGTCTCTGTTTCTCTCCCTCTGTCTCTATCTCTGCCTGTCTCTCTGTCTATTTCTCTCCCTCTTCCTGTCTCTATCTCTGCCTGTCCCTCTGTCTCTGTCTCTCTGTCTCTCTCTCTTTGCCTCTGTCTCTTTCTCAAGCACACCCCAGACCTACAGCCCAAGAGCTGGAAACCCCTTGGAGGTGGGGGTGGAGGGAAAGGACTTCTGAGAAATCATTTGGAAAAAGAGGAAAGTCAGAGAATAGTAACAGAACTATTTTTGTTGCTGGTTTTTTATATATATCCAGAGAACTCCCAAGCAGGCAGCCCAGCGCCAGTCTCCTTGAGCGTGGGCAAAAACAGTGTGAGTCATTGCACTTTCCCACCCAAGAGAAAAGAAATGCCCCCGTCCCCGGCCCATCTGTGGGACTAGAGCGTTTCACAGTCCAAAAGTCCGCCCCCTCCGCCTCAGCTGGAAAGTGGTGACTACGGCGCTGGCCCCGAGTCCCTGTTTCCAATCCTGCTCCTTCGCACAGTGGGAGAGCCTCCCCCCGAATCCACAACGGGCGCGGAGCCCCGAAACGGCCACTAGGTGGCGCTCGGCCTCCTCATTCAAAGCAGATTGCCCAGCGAGGAGGAAAGACGTGACGGTCACGTTCCCGGGGAACTGGGAGTTATTTCGGTTCCCTCAGAACTTCCCACATTACGTACCCGAGAGAAAAAATGTCGCCAAGAGCGCACGTCCAGGTTCGGAACGCCCGGACACGCTGCTGTGCGAGCGGGGCAAGCTGGGGGGGAGGGGGAGGGGAGGGGAAGGGGGGGGGGGGGGAGATAGGCCTCACAGGCCGTTAAACCCGACAGGTCTTTATTGGGTTGGATACAATTTTAAGAAACAAGGGGCCTTCTTGAGTATCTTCCCTGTTCCCTCATACAGAGAGGTAAAGCACTCTTTCTCTGTGTCTCTCGGTCTCTCCTCCTCCTCCTCCTCCTCCTCCTCCTTCTTTCCTTCTTCCTCCTCCTCCTCCTCCTTTCTTCTTCTGCTTCTTCTTCTTCTTCTTCTTCTTCTTCTTCTTCTTCTTCTTCTTCTTCTTCTTCTTCTTCTTCTTCTTCTGCTTCTGCTTCTGCTTCGGCTTCGGCTTCGGCTTCGGCTTCGGCTTCTGCTTCTGCTTCTTCTTCTTCTGCTTCTTCTTCTTCTTCTGCTTCTTCTTCTTCTTCTTCTTCTTCTTCTTCTTCTGCTTCTGCTTCTGCTTCTGCTTCTGCTTCTGCTTCTGCTTCGGCTTCGGCTTCGGCTTCGGCTTCTGCTTCTTCTTCTGCTTCTTCTGCTTCTGCTTCTTCTTATTCTGCTTCTTCTTCTTCTGCTTCTTCTTCTTCTTCTTCTTCTTCTTCTTCTCTCTTCTTCTTCTTCTTCTTCTTCTTCTGCTTCTGCTTCTGCTTCTTCTGCTTCTTCTGCTTCTTCTGCTTCTGCTTCTTCTGCTTCTGCTTCTTCTGCTTCTGCTTCTGCTTCTGCTTCTTCTGTTTCTTCTGCTTCTGCTTCTGCTTCTGCTTCTGCTTCTGCTTCTTCTGCTTCTTCTTCTGCTTCTTCTTCTTCTTCTTCTTCTGCTTCTGCTTCTGCTTCTGCTTCTGCTTCTGCTTCTTCTGCTTCTTCTTCTGCTTCTTCTGCTTCTTCTTCTGCTGCTGCTGCTGCTGCTTCTTCTTCTCCTTCTCCTTCTTCTTCTTCTTCTCCTTCTCTTCCTACTCCTCTTCTTCCTCCTCCTCCTCTTCTTCCTCCTCCTTTTCTTCTTCCTCCTTGTTTCTTCTTCTTCTTCTTCTTCTTCTTCTTCTTCTTCTTCTTCTTCTTCTTCTTCTTCTCTTCTTCTTCTTCTCCTCCTCCTCTCCTCCTCCTCCTCCTCCTCCTCTTCCTCTTCCTCCTCTTCCTCTTCCTCCTCTTCCTCTTCCTCCTCTTCCTCCTCCTCCTCTTCTTCCTCCTCCTCTTCCTCCTCCTCCTTTTCTTCTTCCTCCTCTTCTTCCTTCTTGTTTCTTCTTGTTGTTGTTGTTCTTCTTCTTCTTCTTCTCTTCTTCTTCTTCTTCTTCTTCTTCTTCTTCTTCTTCTTCTCTTCTTCTTCTTCTTCTTCTTCTTCCTCCTCCTCCTCCTCCTCCTCCTCCTCCTGCTCCTCCTCCTCCTTGGTTCTCTCATTCTCTTTGTCTCTCTCTCTCTGTCTTCTCTCTCTTCCTCCTTTTTTCTTCTTTTCCTTTCTTCTTCCTTCTTTTTCTCCTCCTCCTCCTCGTCTTCCTTTTCTTCTTCTTCTTCTTCTTCTTCTTCTTCTTCTTCTTCTTCTTATTCTTATTCTTCTCTTTCTCTCTCTCTTTCACACACACACACACAGATTCATAGAGCAAGTAGACTAAGAAAATATGATTTCCATACTCTGAGCTTTAGACTGAAAGGACATCAGGCCCCTCTTCCTAAAGAGATTACTAAAACTGGCCCAAATTCCCACTGTTAATTCATGAAAGAAATGTTTTTTCCTCCAGCAGATTGTAGATTAAATTTAGACATGGAAATATGGGCAATAATCCCAAAAGATATTAATGAATTCTTATTTTCTGTCTCTAAGAAGGACTGAGGCTGCAGCTAGGTGGTACACTAGACAGAATATCAGGTCTGGAGTCAGAAGGTCCTGAGTTTGAAAGCTAGCCTCAGATCTTTATTCTGTGTGAACTTGGGCAAGTCATTTAGCCTCTGTCTGACTCAATTTTATCATCTATTAAATGAAGATAATAATAGTTCCTATCTCCCAAAGTTGTTTTAAGAATCAAATGGAATAATGAGTATAAAGCATTAAGCATTGAGCCTGGAACATCATAAGAACTTCCTAAATATTAGCTATTATTATTTTTATTAAATTAGATAACAATTGTAAAATACTTAGCTCAGTGCCTGCCATATAGTAAGCACTATTTGTTAGCTAATATTATTAGTTATTATTGCTGTATTCTTTCCTTATGCTGGAATGAAAGAATATTGGATCTTATTCAAAATCACTTCTAGAGTTTCAAAGGTTTTTTTTAATTTTTTTAAACTGTAAACTTAAATATCAAATAAAATGGGCATTTTCATATACATGATAGAATACAAAAGAGGATGGTAGGTAAATCTGCAAATGTTTAGAAGAATTTCCTGCAAAGGTTTTGTATTCTTTCAAGTTACTGTTTTCATTTCATTGAGTATAAGACCTTCTGTATGTCTAGTATTGCTTGCTAGGATTCCTCTATTCTTTATGAGTCTAAATTAAATCATGCTATTTCTAGAGAGGTAGGTAGACACTATAAAGCTTGATAGATAAATATCCAAAGGATCAAGTTTCTTCTTGTGGGATAATGATCATAGTTTAATACTATTTTCATCAAAGATATGAATTATCTAAAAGGAACATGAGCTGGTTATATAGTGAGAATGAAGGAAAACTGATGGCCACCTTATGTGTTCTATAAGTATCTTTATGATATCACAGGAACTAGAGTAAGGGTCCCAGTATATTGAATGCAGTCCTCTGAGCAAACATAGACAAGCCCCTCACATAACGGGCAAATATGGATCATAGTATTTTAATGTTAAATCAGTTAGGAAACTCAGATGTTATCTTGTCCATCATCCTCACTTAAAAACTTGTACAACTGGGACCTAGAGAGGTTAAGTAACAGTCTGTGGTCTCTATCATTTGAGGAAATTCCATCCTCCCCCAACTTGAAAAATCTTCACTTGAGCCTACCATCCTCACTAGCTTATATACTACAGTTCTCTTCCCTTTCACAGCTACACTACTTGAGAATGCCATCTACATTAATTGCCTCCACTTTCTGTCTCCTCATTCTTTTCTAAACTCTCTGCAATATGATTTTCCACTTTTTTATTCAACTATTCCCTTTAAACTTACTCTACTCTCTCCAAATTTACCAAAAAATCTCTTAATTGTCAAGACTTTTCTCAGTCCTCATCTTTCTTGACATTTCTACAGTATTTGACACTAACAACCACCTTCTTCTGTATGCTATCCTATGATTCTTCCAGTCAAGTCCAACTGATTTTATTTGGAGTTTTCTTGGCAAAGAGACTGGAATAATTTGCTATAACCTTCTCCAGTTCATTTTGCAGTTGAAGACACTGAAGTAAACAGACTTAGCCAGGATCACAAAACTAGTAAGTTTTTGAGGCCAGATTTGAACTCAGGAACATGAGTCTTCCTGAATCCCAAACTGGTACTCTATCTACTGTACCACTTAGCTGCTCTCTCCTTTATATCTTCTCCTTATTAGGTTTTTATGACACTACTTTCTCCTGATTTTTCTCCTATCCATATAACCATTCTTCAGTCTATTCTGCTAGTTCTTCATTCACATTTCACACATTAACTATGAGTATCCTCCAAGACTCTGTTCTGGGCCCTCTCCTCTTTTTGCTCCATATTGACTCTTTTGATGAGTCATTAGCTGCCATGGGTTCAATTATCCAGCCCTGGTCCCTCCCTTGAACTAATTCAATCAGGATACACTGCAGGCTTCTCAAACTCATCATGTCTAAAACAGAACTCCCTGTCTTTCCCCAACACCCTCTGCTCTTCTGAACTTCCCTAATACTATTAGAAACACCTCCATCCTAATTATCCAGGTTCACAACCTCAGTTTCACTCTTGACTCATAACTCAATCACCTTAAATATCCACATACAAACTGCTTTACCAAAGAGGAATCCAGATCTCAGTGAGTATAGGAAGAAGGAGGATTGAGAAAGGATCAAGATTGTTATTGATGGACCAGTTATTCCATCTAGCACAATGAAAGAATGGGAAGCTATTTAGGGAGAAGACTCAAATTGAGGGGCATGGCAATAAGCAAGTGGGCAGTGAAGGTTGAAGAATGTACTATGAGAGCTGGGAGTTCAGATTCATTGGTATGGGGAAAATATGATGGGTGGGAATATGTTAATAAGGAATAAGTGTAGGTAGGTTATTATCATTCCCAAGGGGCTAAGCAGAAGAGGAAGGTGGGGCAGATTAATAGGGGAGACTAAACAGTGAGAAGATTCCGGATAGTATCTGGAAAGTGGGGAGTGAGAAAAAGAAGGGAATTGAGGCATGGTGGGTCAGAAACAAAACTGAGAATACTGATTAAATAACTAGCCCAGGGAAGGACTTACAATAAAGGAAGAATAGCAGTTCAGATCCTCAGAAGTTCATAAGAGACAAAACATAAGAAAGAAGTCAATAGTATATAACCCATGGCCTCAAATGTCTATATATAAATATCCAAAGTTTAAGTAACAAGACAAACAAACTTTAAGTACCGGAAAAACTAGCTTCTCCAAAATAAGGAAGCAAATTTGGCTTCCTATGTATTACTGAGATACTGTGGGATGAAATGTATGATAAGACCAAATGAAAAGGATAGATAAAGGAGAGTGGTGAGAAAAGGAAAACATTTTATATTAAGGAAGAATATTCACAGAAGAAAATCAAGGAGCCAGAGAAGGCAAACATGGTGGAGAATGCGAAAGTGATTTTCTCATTTATCATATTGACTGCAAAATACTTGAACAGGATCAGGAAATAGATGAGAAGTTTGGGAAACATTACAAACCACAGAGGCATGACAGAGTAATGACATAGGGCTTTAATTATATAAACCTCTGCTCAGAGTCCCATCTCCCTCCCTCTCTCTGCTGAAAACTAGTCAATTAACTTCTCGACTTATCTTAGTCATTTCATCCTTCAAAAAATGGAAGAATTCTATTTTGGAAATTCTATTCTGACTCTGATTCTCACTAAGAAGAAGGAACTGGTTTCTGGGTTGGAAATGAGAGAATCAACTTCCAGTGCCAAGATGTAGAGTGAGGCAGGAATTTGCCTGAGGCCGACCAAATCCCCTCCAAACAACCTTAATAATAATTCCTCAGAACGCAGTTTGGAGTGGGGAAGCTTACTAGCCCAGGATAGTTTGGAGGGTAAAAAGGAAAGGTCTGTCTCACTGGGATGGGGAGAAAATTTGGTCAATGAGCAGCAGGGTCAAGCAGCACTCTAGGAGGTCAATAGCAAAGCCTGCCCTCAATGCAGGCTAGCCATGAAACCCTACCCCCATAGCAACCCAACAAGGAGACCCCATTCCTAGTACAAGTCAGCAAGAAGGATGTTTTACACCTTAAGTATATCCTGGCAGCCAGGCCTTGAAACCTAGTGCAAGCTACCAGCACTGACTCCCAGCACACTCAGCTTGGGATAGTACCCTTTCCATTCTAGAAGCAGGAACCAGCTTTTACCTAAAGAACAAAAGTCACAAAATAAGAAGAAAAATGAGCAAACTCCCCAAACATAGAAAGTTACTATGGTGACAAGGAGAATCAAAGCATAAACTTAGAAGAGGCAATAATGTCAAAATGGCTACATGTGACTTCTCAAAGGAAAATGTGAATTGGCCTCTAGCCCCAAAAAAGAACTCCTGAAAGAACTAAAAAAGGATTTTTCAAAGAAATAAGAGAAGTAGAAGAAAAACTGGGAAAAAGAAATCAGAATAACACAAGAGAATTATGAAAAAGGAACCAGCAGCTTAGTAAAGAACAAAAATGGAAAAAGTATATGGAAATTCACTGAAAAAACTCCTTAAAAATTAGAATTGGACAAATGGAAAAGGAGATACAAAAATTCACTGAAGAAAATAATCCCTTAAAAATTAGTACTAGGCAATGGAAGCTAATGACTCCATGAAACATCAAGAAATAATAAAACGAAATTAAAAGACTGAAAAAATAGAAAAAATGTGAAATTTTTCATTTGAAAAACAACTGACTGGAAAATAGATTTAGGAAAAATAATTTAAGAGTTATTGAACTACCTGAAGGCCACGGTCAAAAAAAGAGCCTGAATACCATATTTCAAGAAACTTTCAAGAAAAACTGAACCGATATTTTAAAACAAGAGGTCAGAATAGAAATTGAAAGAATCCACTGATCATCTCTTGAGAAAGATACCCAAATAGAAATGATGGGAATCCTGCAAAGAAAGGATTCTGCTAGAATTTGTATTAGAAAAGGAGAGGAAGTCTAAACATAGTCTGACATATATCTTAGATCTTGGGATTTTCAATAATGAAATTGTGAGGATATGAAGGTAAACCATTCTAATGAGGTTGAAAAATGGGATATGTCTGAAGATATCTATCTAAATGGAGCCACTATGTGGTACAGTGGCTAGAGTGCCAAGCTTGGAATCTGGAAGTCTCATCTTGATGAAATTCAAATCCAACCTCACTAGCCATGTGACCCTAGGCAAATCTCTTTACCCTATTTGTCTCAGTTTATTCATCTGTAAAATGAGCTGGAGAAGGAAATGGCAAACCACTCTGGTATTTCTACCAAAAAAAGCCCAAATGGGGTCAAGCAGAGTTGTACATGACCAAAACAACTGACCAACAATGATTTAAATACACGGAGCAATCACCAACCAACTTAGTTTTTAAAAAAGAAATAGAAGGTGAAAATAAGGCCAGGTTACAGAAGATGGATAGAAGAGGGTGATGCATTCATATAAAAATAATTTCAAGAGTGCTAAAATACAGAATTGCCATTATTGGTAAAGGAAGCTAAGAAAAAATACCAGAACTCAAAGTGGCGATGGACCTGACAGCAGATATTCCTAGGTATTAATAACCTGCTCACTTTCTTTACCTGCATAAGAAAGGCATAATCTAGACCAAAGAAGATAGATAAGGGATATCTAGATATTTGAGTCTTAAACTCAAATAATAAATAACTAAATTATATAGGGATCTCTGTGGGTTACATATTGACTTAGTTTGAAAATATAGTATTATTTATATTTTATTGTATATTTATTTTGTTAAATATTTTCCTATCACATTTTATTATGGTTCCTACCACACTATGCCATAGATTGCATATAGCTACATACTTGATACTTCTGGTCAGGACCTCTGACTCCTTTCATTCTTACATGTATAGACAGGTTTTAGATACATCCATTGGGAGGAGAGAAAAAGAGGAAGGAGTTCCTTGAAGGAGCATAATTTCCCTATAGCCACAAGGTCCTTTGAGCCCAAGTAAATGTTTCCTTTACTCCTCCTCTCACTGAATGTCCAAGACCAGGTGAGAACAGGGGGAGTGTGGATGTTGTGATTGCAGGCTACTCTGCACAATCCCAGTATGAAAATGATTTCTCTAACATGGACTGGAAGCCAGCCAAGGAAACTGCACTAGGGGCAACATTAGCTTGGAGGACCACCTTTTGCAGCAATGTGGATGCAGCCATGTGCACAAGTATTCTCTGGCACCTAAATCTTTTGAAGTATAAAAATCATGGTAGATAGGTATGAAAGGATGCCATGGGCCCTTTTGTTCTTCTCTCCTGGGCTGTCTGTATCTTCATCTTGTGGAGTCATTTCAAAGGCTCCCTGAAAATCATGTGCGATATCATTTTCACAGGTGCTCTCTACAAAAAAGCAAGAGCTTGATGAAAGAAAAGGCCCCATGGCAAAAGTAATCGCAGCTGCCTGATCAGTGCCCAGACAGGTTTTTCTACTTCCTTAAACTGAGAGTCTTCAATGGAGGAAGAAAAAAAAAATCATTCTCCCTTGGGCAGACACAGGAAAATTAGTGTCTTTCAAGCCTCCTTGTATCGGAATATTTTCCAAGTGCTCTGTCTTATTCTCCCAACCTCCCTCCAGAAGTAGGAAGCCTATTCTAAAAAGGGAGCCCTGATCCTCACAGGCCTCAAACACAAAGATGAATATTCAGGTCTGATTATGTTGACCAACAGCAAGATTGACCATCTTCAGATGGGTAAAGGGATAGTCACAGGGCTCCCATCTTCTCCTCAGTGTCAACAGTACTAAGGATACTTTCATGGATTAAGTCAAGTTTTTTCTAGTTTTAATAATATATTTAACACAGAAACATTATCTTATCTGCAAACTCCATCCCTGAATTCCCTATACTTTCATCCCTCTATTTATCTTCAAGCCTCTTCATTTTATCTCTTCCTTTTCTTTGCAAGTGTGCCCAGTGCTTATCTTCAGAGACATCAGAGCCCCATAACCACAAGGTCCTCTGCTCTCAGGGAAATGTTTCCTTTCAAACAGGACTGCCTTCTTCACTTGTCCAGCTTCTGCCTTGCACGCACAAGGTGCTTAGAAAATAGTAATAATGAGAGACATAAATGACTTCATTTGAGCCTCACCAGAACCTTATTAGGCAAGGTGATGTTATTCTTGTCTTATCAACAAGTAAATTGAAATTCAGAGAAGTTGTAATTGACCATTAAATCCAACAAGTATTTATTAAATATATACTTTTCTTAAAGCATTATCCTAGGTCCTGGGAATAAAATGATATAGAGCCTCTATTCTTAAGGAACTTATATTCTACTGTAAGGATAAGGACAGGAAAGGGAACTGGGACTGTTCTTGTGATTTCATTAGTAAAAACAGTTAGGCAGCATTTTTTTGTCACTTCTAGTCTTAGAGAGGCTCCTAGAGCACTGATAGATTAAGTGTCTGGCCCTATATGTGGGATACAGATTAAGCATCTGGATTCAACACAAAAACAAATTGTGCACATATATATACATCTTATATATATACACATATATGTAACATTGCATATATTACATATACATATACATAGTTTATATATATATATGTGTGTGTGTATCTATGTATGTATAGCTGTATATGCTAGTTTGAAAAGAGAGTATTAATGGCTACATGCAATTGAGAGAGGTTTTCTGTAGAAATTGGCACATAGATTTAGCCTTGAAGGAAACTAGATATTTTAAGAAGTAGAAGGGAAGAAGGAGACACATTCTCGTCATGGAGGAGGGAAACAGATATCATGTTTGGGAAATAATGAGGTGATTTTACTGGAACACAGAGTATATGAAGAGAAGAAATATGCAATTACTTTGGAAATGTAGTTGGAGTCAATGTTGTAAAAACACAAGCGCAGGATTTTTATTTTATCCTAGAGACAATAGAGACTCATTGAAACTTTATTTAGAAAGATAGAGCAATTATCAAGCACTTACTGTGCCTTAGCACTATGCGAAGCTCTAGAGTTACAAATACATGCAGACCTAACAGTACCTGCCTTCAAGGAACTTACAAATAGGGAAAACAATGTATAAAGGACAGTTAGAGGGAGGGGAATATGATTATACTGTTTGGACCTATAAAGGAAGAGGGCTGAGGATCTGATTCCTGGCATGACTAAGATACAACACTCATCCATCAGAGTTGATGGGAACCAGAAGTGGAATCTAAGTTTCCAGTGGAGTGAAGATGGTTGGAAAATGAGACCATGGCAAGGAGATTACAGGAAGTGAGCAGCAGAGTGACATGGTGAGACCTGTGCTTTAAGAATATCAATTTGGAAGTCCCATGGAGAATGGATTGAAGAGAGGAGAAGCTAGAAATAAGGAAACTGTGAAGACTGAGTTAGCTCCTGGATGCCTTAGAATCAGCTGGAGTCAGGATAAGCAAAAGTCCTTGGTCTTTATTCTTGGTCTTTAGGGATAGAAATGAAGGGAATGGACACAAGATCTTCACGACCTTCCTTCTCTTCTTCTACTGCCAAAGTGACTCTGGCTTGTCTTACTCCACCCCCTAATCCTTCCCACAATTCTCTGTATACACCAAAAGATTGAACCAGAACAGAATAGTGGGAAGGGTCATTTTCCAAGCATATGCTAATAAGAGTATTGTCCAATCATTAATTAGCTTAAGTGCTCTGTTGTCCCACCTCAGTGCATCAACTCAGAGTTTCAGCCCTTTACAAGAAACCAATTTGAGAGCTCTTGGAGTAGTCCACATCAGAGATGATGGGGGCCTGAACTAGGATGGGGAATATGTTATTGGAGAGAAAGGGACCATGGGAGATAGGTTGTGATTATACAGCTACTAAGGGTCAGAGATATTATTTAGAATAAGGTCTTCTTAATTCCCAGGACAATATTCTAAATATTTTTAGACTGAGTTGAAAGGTCATTTTACCTTTCCTAAACACTGAAGTTATTAACCTTCTGTTTCCTTCTAAGCACCACATCAAATCTTGTAAAACAAAAATTTCAAGAGACCCATCCCATCTATGGCCCACTGAATAATATCCGACCTTGACAAGGAAGCAAAGGATTAATGACCTCCAACAGAGCTAACTAGACCATCTGTGTCCAAGGACTGGTTGTTCTAGGTCAGAGTGGCATAATAAGATAAAGCTGGCACTTTGAAACACTAGGTAGAAAGGAACAAAAACTGAAGAGAGCTAAGATTAAGTTAGAGCTTTAGGACCACAAAATATAGGGAGAGAATGGCCTTCTGAACATCAAGAGATTGAATGATCAAAGCAGAAATGTTAGGTTAATTGCTGTGCACCTATTTGAGTCAAGAATTGGTGCCCCTTTTAAAACCTTACAAGATGGTTGCCTACCTGAGTCTGACCTAAAGATTACAGAATTGTATCTTCACAGACTGTCACTTCCAAGTCTGATTTAGATGTTGCTGGAAGCCAGAAGTTAGAAGGTAATTAATCAGCTGTGTGAGCCAGGTTCAATCCTGGTTTTTCAAATGCTTTTATCAAACAATTGCCCATAGCCAGAAGAAGCAGTATTGCCTTAACACTCATATCATCCCTGGAATAATAGAGAGGTAAGAAGGGACAACTGTTTACTAACAATATGTTTCAGTGACCGTAATGGTAATTGGAAAATGCATCCACTCAGTTAAACTTCTCAGGAACATGGGCAGGAAATAAAATGAGCTTCATCAAGAATAGAGAACTCTCCCTTTCAGATTTCCTTCCATTCTTATCTAGTTCAGGACTTTGAACACAGCATGAGCCAAGATTGGTAAGTTGGTAGATGAATGTGCTTTCACTCTCCCTGGTCTAAATTCCAGATGGTCTGAACAAAAATGGGGCAATGGGATACATAGTTGCACAGGGATGCTGCCTTTTGGATGTCAGCCAAAGAAGTAAGACTGGGATATTTTAGGGCATCATGTTATAGTTGAATGCTAAATATAGTGAAGGGAGAGGAGAAGGGAGTAAATATCTATATAGTGCCTACTATGGCCCTCACACTTTTAAAGCATTTTTGTAAGTATTGTCTCATTTGATTCTCACAACAACCTGACAAAATAGGTGCTATTATTGTCCCCCTTTTATAGTTGAAGGAAACTGAGACAAATGGAAGTTAAGTGACTTGCTCAAGTAATAAAGGGTTGAGGCAAAATTTGAACTTAGTACTTCCTGACCTCAGACTCAGCACTGTGTCCACTTTGCCAACAACTACGTTTGAACATAGATTCAGGAGACCTGGATTTAAATCTGGCCTCTGTCATCTGTAACCTACTTGTAACCACGGACAAATCACCTCAATTTTCAGAGTCTTACTTTCCTCATCTGCAAAATGGAAATAACAGTACTTAGACTAGTGATTCCATAAGGCTGTTGTGAGAGAAGTTTCCTACACCTTATATAGCAATATACAACATGTGAATCATTACTTAGCCACTAAGTGGCACTGTCATTATCTTGATCTTGTTTGACAAAATGATCCAGCCCTGGGACATGCAAAATTCACCTGGTACTTGACTCCTAAGCAGAAATGCAAGATTCTTTATAATTCTTGGAGAATAGAAGAACTTCTATTCCCCAACTTTATCTCTCTTTATCTTTCTATCTATAATAAGCTTCACTCCTTCCTCCAGAGCCATCAAAGTCCAGTGACAAAACAGAAATAAAGACAATCGGTGGTAGCCTACTATGCAATGTATGATTTTGGCCTTTCTAAACTGAGGTCATTTCCTAGGCCCCAAATTGTCTGAGAGAATGCCCACTCAATAACCAAGTCCAAGGAAGTATGCTATATTCCCTCTGAGCCTTTTAATCATCAACTGAACTTGACCATTCCCTCCCTAATCCTTCATTTCTATCATTCCCCCTTACTACCCTGGCAATTTTCCAAATTTAAATGTCCCTCTCTGGCCACTACTCCCCAAAGATGGTCTCACTGTAATTAGAATGTAAGCTTCTTGAAAACAATGACTTTCTCATTTTTGCCTCAGTATTCACAGCACTTAGCACAATACTTGACGTGGAATGTTTAATAAATGTTTTTCATTCATTTCATTTGGAGTCAGAAAAACTAAGCTTGAAAAAACTGGATTTGAACCATGTGGGAGTCATTGAGCCTCAGTTCCCTTATTTGTGAAAGAAAGAAATGTATATTATCTGCCTTATGAGAAAAATATTTTGTAATGCAATGGGAATGTGAATTTTATTATTACTAAAGTTAATCTAATTATTACTAGATTATCATTTTTTTATTGTTATCACTCATAATACCTGGTACACTATTGTCAAAGAAGTCAGTACATCAGGGAGGAAAGAAGACTGATAAAGCTGACTTTTTTTGAAGAACATCTTGAAATATCCCTCCTATTTTAAGGAAACATTCTAGAGAGAAAAAATCAACCAAAAAAATCTTTGGTGACAGAATTTTAGGTCTTTGCAACAAACTGATGGGAAAGATATTTCTCTTTTTTTAAATAGCATTTTATTTTTCCAAATATATGCAAAGATAGTTTTCAACATTCACCTTTGCAAAACCTTGTGTTCCAAATTTTTCTCCCTTTCCCCAAGATAATAAACAGTCTAAAATAGGTTAAACATGTGCAATTGTTCTAAACATATTTCCATATTTGTCATGCTTTACAAGAAAAATTAGATCAAAAGGGAAAAATCATGAGAAGGAAAAAAAAACAACCAAACAAACAAACAAAAAAAGGTGAAAATTCTATGCTTTGATCCATATTCATTTCTGGATGCCAACTGTTCCTGGTATTTCTTTTTTTTTTTTCTTTTTTTCCCTGGTATTTCTTAAGATGCTTCTTGAAGGTGGCTACTTATTTCACTGATATGTTAGGTCAGCTTAGTACTTCACTTTTGTGATAAAGCAAAACTTCTAGAAATGCAAATAGAAGGCTAATTATTAAGATGGAGATTAGGAAAAGAATAGAACAATAATCACAAATTTGTCTATTTGATTTCATTGTTGGCTGCCCCATGAAAGGTTGCTGTAACCAGGTGATAGGAACTTTCCTGCCTTCTTGGTAGATAAATTCCTAGTGTAAAGAATAGTGAATGAGACTGTCATACATCAATACCAATATTTACTGAAATCAGTCCATTCCCTTTACTCTAACCTTCCACTCCAAGAAGATGTCACATATAATTGTACTTCTCAACTGAAGAAAAACATCCTAACTCACTGACCCACATATACCTGTTTGTAGAACAATTAAGAGTTTTCAGTGTAAACTAATAGATTGTATTTGTGGTTTTGTCATCCAGTCTTTAGTGACTTTGGTTAACTTAGCATAAATCAGTCACCCAGAGCTTGATCACTATTGCCTAAATGACTTGATAAAATCAGTATCTTAACTTGCCAAGAAACATGCTAACTAGAAACCCATGCTGACCACACCAAGGTTTGGAAAGCCTGTGGGGTCCAATTGGAGGAGTCAAACAGTTGGTGACTCATGGGTAACAAAAGATCAAGATCTAGATGTGGATCCAAACATTGGTTTTATTAATTACCAGAAATAGCAGAATTTAAAGAGACTTCAGAAGTGATTTAGTCACATCCATGCCTGAGCAAAAAGTTCTCTGTACTATGTACCCATGATATCCTCCAATGTTAAAAATAGCATCTGCCTCCTAGGTTTTTTGATACTCAAATGAAATATTTGTAAAGTGCTTAGCACATAGTAGGCATTTAATAAATTTTTTTCCCTTTCATTTCTTCTTTTCTTCATTCCTTCCTTCTTTTTTCCCTTCCTTCCTTCCTTCTTTTTTCCTTTCTTTTCCTTTCCTTTCCTTCCTTCCTTCCTTCTTTTCTTCCTTTTTTCCTTCCTTCCTTCCTTCCTTCCTTCTTCCTTCCTTCCTTCCTTCCTTCCTTCCTTCCTTCCTTCCTTCCTTCCTTCCTTCCTTCTTTCCTTGATTTTAGCAAAGACAGCCAATTCCCTTGCTAGGATCCAGTGTGTTGCTCTCCCTCTCCCGACTCTAAGTATTTTTACAGACTGTCTCATATCTGGAATGCCTCCTGCTTGATTTCTGCCTCCTAGCTTTCTGGCTTCTCTTAGAGCTCAGCTTTTGCAAGAACTCTTTCCCAGCTCTCTTTAGGCTTACTGATGTCCCTCAGAGATTATCCCTACTTTATCTTTTCTATATCTTGTTGGCACATAGCTGTTTGGCCATTATCTCCTCCATCAGATGAAGTCCCTTCAGAGCAGAGATTATTTTTTGCCTTTCTTTGTGTTCCCAATACGTGTGCTTAAGAAATGCTAGTCGACTATTTGGCCTTTCATAGAAACCTCTTCTTGTCTTCCTTAACTCCTATTATTCTGAAGTTTTTCCTTTATCAAAATATTTTAGAGATACCCTGTTTCTCAGAGCTAAGGCCCAACAAACAGTCTGTGTCCTAAGCTTGGCATAACAATAATCCTTTGCTCCTCTGGATGATCTCACCCTCCAGCAAAATGTATTGTTTTGACCAGTACCAGGTATTCACTGAGGGATTTATGATTTTAGCTCCCCCTATTTCCCAGAGACTGAAAGCCAACATCCATCATATCACTGACATGCTCACAATTCCTGTTCCTTGTACTCCTGTTTCTATCACAAAACTGATTCTATACCTCATAGAGTAATCATGACCCCCAAGACATGAAGCAATCAAATTAAGAACTGTTCCCATAAGACCCATGGGAATGGCAACTCAAGACCTAAAAATGATTATGTTATGGTCCAGTCCAGTATGTATATAAAATCTGTCTTTTTCTCAGCAAGATAAGCCCTTCTTCTTGGGGTGAGGGGGATAAGGGGGCTTTCCTTTTGCAGCTGTTATTATCCTTACTTTGAAATTAATTAAACTTCTGTTTGTGTCCTGACTCTCCTGCCTCTTGATTATTCTGTTTTGGCTCCAGCTACCGAAAGGTTAGAGGCTGGTTTTGGTCCAGGTGACCAGCTTCTATCAAGCTGAAATTTGACTCTGGGGCCAAACAAACCACATTTATTCCTTTTTTCCATGTAGTAATTCTTCTAATATCTGAAAAGAGTTATCACACTATTCTAGATCCCCTTCTTTTCCCGCTGAAATATTCCCAGTTTTTTCCATTTCGCCAATTTTGTTTTTGAGAGAGCTATTTTCTGTTTCCAGTTCACCAATCCTATTTTTCAAGGATTTTACTTCTTTATCCACTCTCTCTTTAACTTTCTCCAGGCTCTTTTGCCAAGCCTCCCTCTCCTTTTGCCAAGCCTCACTCTGCTTTCCCCATTTTTCTTCTAGCTCCCTTGTGAGAGCCTTTTTAATCACTTCTATGAGGTTCATCTGTGCTGAGGAACAGACGATCTCCTCCTTTGGGGAATCACCTGGGGACTGCCTGTTTTTAGTCTCCTCAGGATTTAGAGTCTGCTCTCTATCTGTATAGAAGCTGTCAAGGGTTAAAGTCCTCTTCAGTTTCTTGCTCATTCTGTCTAATAATCAAAGACAAACTACCAAAGAAAAATAGAAAAAACTGGAGTCTTTCTTTGGGGGGAGGGGCTGGGTGTGTTACCGAGCTTCCTCTACAGACTGCAGGGGGCAGCAGTGAGGCACTAGCAGGATTGTGCTGCGCCTGCGCTCTGAGATCCCAGAGCGTGCTGAGTCACTGTGGGGGGGGGGGGGGAAAGGGGGGGCGGCCAGGTCCTGAGAGACTCCAGCTGTTTGGGGTTGTATTCTTCAGCCCCGGTGTTTTTAGCTTCTCTGCTGGGCTGCTGACTTGTTGCCGGAGCAAAGTATCCAAACCTGTAGCGAAGCTCTCCCGCAGAGACGGCTGCGATCACTCCCCACCCCCTCTCCAGTCTGCTCCCGTGCTCTCACTGCCACTGCCCTCAGCCTGCGCCCGATCTAAAACCGCCCCAGCCCTCCAGTAAAGACAGACCTTTCTTGGCGGATCTCAAGGATGGCTTCTCTTGGTAACTATTTGTGGGTTTTTTTCAGTCAAGCATTGATTCAGAGGCTTGTAATGAAGTGGATAGTGAGAGAAAGCGCAGAGCTTATGCAGCAGTGTGCCTCCTCTCCGCCATCTTAACCGGAAGTCCCATATTCCCAGTTTTTTCAAGCTCATCATTGTATGATGTTAAGTCAAGGTTTTATTGGTATTAACTCAAGAGCATTGTGGTAGTTCTTCCATGTACAGGTATTTTTCTATTTATCAAAATCCTTACTAAAAGGTGGCCCCCAGAAGCACAGTCTGACTGGTGAAGAGAACAATACTATCCCCTCCCTAGTCAATAAGCATTAATTATGCATCTACTCTTCATGAATTGTGTTAAGCACAAGAGGTACAAAAAAATAAGAAAAATTAGTCCCTGTCCTCAAAAAGCTGACAATTTATTGTAGGAGATCACATGAAAACAATTATTTACAAACAAGCTATAGATGGACATGCTTTCTTTTATTGCACTTTGCTTTCTTCATAGATATTGCAGTTTTTACAAATTGAAAATTTGTGGCAATCCTGCATCAAGCAAGTTGATAAGCATCATTTTTCTAATAGCATGTGCTTATCTATCTCAATTTTACTTTTTGGAAATTCTTCCAATATATTTCACACTTTTTGATTATTATTATTACATTTCTTATGGTGATCTGTGATCAGGGATCTCTGATGTTACTTTTTTAATTATTTTGGGATGCTATGAATTGTGCCCATATAAGAAATGAAGCTTAATTGACGTGTTGTGTGTGTGTTTTACTGTTCCCCCATCCTTTCCCTCTCCTTGGGTCACCCTGTTTCCTGAGACACAAAAATATTGAAATTAGGCTAATTGATGATCCTGAAATTCTCTTTCAGCATAAAAATGAAAAAATTGATCAATTTGACAAACTTTATTGCTATCTTATTTTAAGAAATTGCCTCAGCCACTCCAGTCTTCAACAACCATTACTCTGATTGGTCAGTAATCATCAACATCAAGGCAAGATCCTCCACTAGCAAAAAGATTATGACTTGCTAAAAGCCCACATTCTGGTTAGCATTTTTTAATCAATACAGTATTTTTAATCAAGATATGAACACTTTTAAAAAAAAACTAATAATATTGCACACTTATTAGACAACATTATAGTGTAAACATAATTTTTGTATGCACTGGGAAATCAGAAATTTCTTGAGACTCACTTTATTACAACATTCATTTATTTTGGTGATCTGGAAGCAAACCTGCAATATCTCTGAGGTATGCTTGTATAGAATATATTGGAAGTAAACTACAAGCATTTACTTAAAAGTGAGATTGAGAAAGATTTCCCCAAAGAAGGCAGGATTTTAGCAGATATTTGAAGTAAGTCAGGGAAGTTAGGAAGTAGAGAAGAGAAAGTGCAAGAAATTGATGACTTGGGCATACAACCTTTTAAAAATTAGAAAAGCAATAAATCAAAATTATAAAAACAAAAACAGAAATTCTGAAAATCAAAGAAAAGTTAGACATAATTGAAAGTTTAAAAAAATACATCAAGTTAAATAAAATTAAAGATTTTTTTTTAAATATCTCCCTCCTTTTAGAGATGAAGTTAACTGAGATAGAGGTATTAAATGATTTATCTAACAGCTAGGCACTTGCAGAGCTGGGATGCAGATCTAGGTTATAAAAATCATAAGAATCAGAGTAGGGAAAGGATTTTAGAAGTTGTCTAACCCAAATCTCCTATATTATACATGAAGGATCCAAATCCCAAAGGAGTGAAGTGATTTGTCTAAAATTTACACAATTAGTGGATAACAAAGTTGAAATTCTAACCCAAGTCCTCTGGTGCTCGATCCAATACTTTTTTCACTTTTACCACATTGGTTGGGTGTTTGAGTCCTCAGTGCCAGTGGTGCAACAGAAAAAAAAAAAAAAACTGACTACAATTCAGAATATCCCATATTGACGTCTGACTGGAGCCTTTGGAACAATTCATACTTATGGAACAGCTCAATGCTGAAGTGGGTAGAGTTCTAAGCTTGGAATCAGAAAGACTCATTGCCCCAAGTTCAAATCTGGTCTCTGACACTTAGATGAGCCCTGTGACTCTGGTTAAGTCACTTAACTCTATTTACCGCAGTTTTCCCACCTCTAGAACAAGCTGTAAAAGGAAATGGCAATCCCTTCTGGTATCTGTGCCAAGAAAACCCAAATGAGGTCACAAAAAGAATAGGATGGAACTGAAAAATGATTGAACAAACAATAACAGCTTTGTGGATGAATTTTTATTTAGGGTCCTACATTAATCTAGGGTAACCTTTAGTTTTGTAAATCTCAATCATCCAAGGGCAACAACCCATAGTCCTAAGTAGGAGGCTGGGGAAAGGTATCTCTGGCCCCCAAATGCCTCATATTGTTACAAATACTGATACGGTACATTTGTTTAGCACTTTACAATTTGAAAGCATTTTCATATAATTTATCTCATTTAAAGCTCATAAAACCACTAGAGGTAGGTAGAACAGCTATTATAAACCTCTTCACACTTTTTTTTGCCTGCACTTGAGATTTCATTTTTGTAGGGAGGTGAGGAAGTACAGTCTACCAAAAAAATAATATTTGTATGCGATCTTGGAATATGGTAAACAATATGGAACTGCATATTCCTTTCCTTCTCTCTTTTCTCCCTTCCCCACTACTAGTGCAGAACTGCAACTTAGAGTTGCCTGGGACACTAGGGGATGGAGCACATTGCTCAGGGTCACAAGCCGGGAAGATCAGAAGTAGGATTTAAGCCCAGGCCTCTTAATTCTGAGGGCTGCTCTCCACCCGCTACAGCATGTTGTCTCTTATCCCTGTCTTACTTATGAGGAAACCGAGGGTCAGAAGGGTGAATGATGTACTCAACGTCACTAGAATTAAGATACAAACCAAGACCTTTGAGTTCCAATTCCTGAGCTCTCCATCCATTCCTAGGCATCTTATACCATTCATACCTCAGATTACTCTTCTTCCTGCCTCCTAAAGGTCATAGGATCATAGTATTATAAATTTAGAATTTAAAATGACCCAAGAGGCCATCATTTTAAAGATGAGGAAAATGAGACACAGAAGGGCTGTTGATTAGCCTAGATCAATGAGTGTCTTGAGATAAGAACTGAACTTGGATATTCTTGACCCCAAATCCTATGTTCTAATCACTATGCCATGCTGCTTTTTATGGTGATCTTGGTAAAGCTGAGCCTCTTCAGGAAAGGAATGGGATGGAAACTTTCCCTAGGAATTCTCTTTTCCTTAAACTATGTTTCTGATTCTATGGGTCCTTGCCAATATTCCCACTCCATTTTTGCTGCAAAAACTCTAGAGGGTGACTGGGAATTCTTCCAGGGGTCTGGTCTGTGAGTTGACCCTATGCTTTTGGCAATTTTTCTAGGAGGACTGGAACAGCCATGGCCTCCCACCCTTGGAAATTCTGTCTCATAGCCTGGCATCCTGGGGATTTGGCAGGCCTGCTTTGCTGAGGTCAATCTATGCAGACCATAGGGCAGGCCAGAGGCAAGCAGTACAGCTGGAAAATTGAAAAGCAGAATGAGTCACCCCAAATGACACAACCAGTCATTGGCAGGGCAAGGACCTGCCTTGGCTGCTGCTCTCCTACGCTGCTTTTTAGGCTCATCCCCGAAACCTTGGGTTAGCCAGTTTTACTTGGGCAGCTCCATGGGGAGTGTAGTGAATACCTGTCGGATTACCCCACTGTTTCTGATTCAATGATATTATCTGCAACAAATTGAGTAGCATCAGGCTGATACTTCTTCTCTCCAGGTGTCTTCTATGTATAAAGTAAATGCCCATGTCACCGCTCAATTTTTATTCCCAGCTTTGCATTAGGTCCTGATCTGAGGCTAATTAATCAATACATATTTATTAAGTGCCTGCCAGTTGCCAGGCACTATGCTAAATTCTAGGAATAAAATAATAATAATGATTATTATTATAATTGTAATAATAATAAAAAGCAAAGGACATATCTGCCCTCAAGGATCTTGTTCTTCAGATTAGGGTCAAGGCTTAACAGAAGCAGTAGGAAGTTGTAGCCCATTCCTAATAGCAGATTCTAGTATGAATTCACATAAATACCTTTTTTTGGCATTTAAGCCCATCCTGACTTGGCTCCAACTTATCTTTTCCATCTTATTTTACATTATCCCCCTTCATTTACTCTTTGATCCAGACAAACTGGATTCCTTCTTGTTGTCACTCCATCTTCTCACCAATCTCCATGTCTTTGTATTGGCTATTCCCCATACCTAACATATATCATGTCCCTATCTCCATTTCTCAGCATTATTCATACTAGCTAACATTTATACAGCACTGTTTTCTTTTTTTAATTAGAACTTTATATTTTCAAAACTTATGCATGGATAATTTTTTAAATAACTTTTTATTGACAGAACCCATGCCAGGGTAATTTTTTACAGCATTATTCCTTGCATTCACTTCTGTTCTGATTTTTCCCCTCCCTCCCTCCACCCCCTCCCCCAGATGGCAAGCAATCCTTTACATGTTAAATAGGTTACAGTATATCCTGGATACAATATATGTGTGCAGAACCGAACAGTTTTCTTGTTGCACAGGGAGAATTGGATTCAGAAGGTAAAAATAACCCGGGAAGAAAAACAAAAATGCAAGCAGTTTATATTCATCTCCCAGTGTTCTTTCTTTGGGTGTAGCTGCTTCTGCCCATCTTTGATCAAGTGAAACTGAATTAGCTCTCTTTATCGAAGAGATCCACTGCCATCAGAATACATCCTCAAACAGTATCGTTGTTGAGGTATATAATGATCTCCTGGTTCTGCTCATTTCACTTAGCATCAGTTCATGTAAGTCTCGCCAGTCCTCTCTGTATTCATCCTGCTGGTCATTCCTTACAGAACAATAATATTCCATAACATTCATATACCACAATTTACTCAACCATTCTCCAATTGATGGGCATCCATTCATTTTCCAGCTTCTAGCCACTACAAATAGGGCCGCCACAAACATTTTGGCACATACCAGTCCCTTTCCCTTCTTTAGTATCTCTTTGGGGTATAAGCCCAGTAGAAACACTGCTGGATCAAAGGGTATGCACAGTTTGATAACTTTTTGAGCATAGTTCATGGATAATTTTTTAACATTGACCCTTGCAAAATCTTATGCTCCAACTTTTCCCCTCCTTCCCCCCACTCCCTCCCCTAGATAATCCAATATATGTTAAACATGTTAAAATATATGTTAAATTCACCATATGTATACATTTTTATACCATTATTTTGCAGCACAAAAAATCAAATCAAAATGGAATTTTTTTTTAAAAAACAACAAAATGCAAGCAAACAACAACAAAAAGAGTGAGAATGCTATGTTGTGATCCACACTCAGTTCTCATAGTCCTCCCTCTGGGTGTAGCTGGCTCTCATCATCACAAAATCATTGGAACTGGCCTCGCTCATCTCATTGTTGGAAAGAGTCACATTCATCAGAATTGATTGTCGTATAATATTGATGTTGTCGTGTACAATGATCTCCTGGTTCTAGCTCA
The DNA here is from genome assembly GCF_016432865.1 of Antechinus flavipes. Classification (NCBI taxonomy): domain Eukaryota; kingdom Metazoa; phylum Chordata; class Mammalia; order Dasyuromorphia; family Dasyuridae; genus Antechinus; species Antechinus flavipes. Next base: position 114,115,784 of record NC_067399.1, read on the forward strand.
TTTCACTTAGCAACAATTCATGTAAGTCTCTCCAGGCCTCTCTAAAATCATCCTGTACAATACTGTTTTCAAAATGCTTTATAAATATTATCTCATTATATCCTCACAACAACCTTAGAAGGTAGGTATACAATTATTCCTATTTTGTAGATGAGAAAATTGAGGTAGAGAGATTAAATTACCTGCCTGGGATCACATAGTTAATTAGTATCTCAATGCTATTTCCACTACACTACCATCTAGTAGCCGCTAGAATTCCTACTTTCCTTCAAAGCTCAAATCAAGGACAACCTTCTACAAGACCCAGATGCCAGTACTTCCCTTTACAAAATTACCTTGCACTCAATTTATTGTATTCTGTATATACTTCTACACATACCTGTTTTGTCACCCAATAAAATGTTAACTCCTTTAAGACAGGGAGAAAGTATTTCATTTTTCTCTTTATTATTTCTTTGGCACATTGTAAACACTTAATAACTCTTTGTTGACAAATTGCAAATACACATCATAACCATATCATATCTCCCTAATAGATGATAAGATCTTTGAGGATGTAGACTATGTCACTTTTCATTCAAGAATTCCTAGCCTATAAATGCTTTCCACAGAGTAAATAATTGACAAATATTTATAGAATTCAAATGAACTGGGCTTGAATTGGACTGGGATGCTTTCTCCCTACCTCACTGTCACTTTTCATTCATCTTTAAAACTCCCCTTAAGGCTCATGACTTTCAGAAAGCCTTCTATGATATATCATCTGATCTCCTATTTTGTCTCCAAGTCCCAACTAGATTGCAATTTTCTCTAGGGTAGAGGCCATGCTTTCAACTGAAAGAATAAATCATTCATTAAGTATTTAATTTTTCCCCTTATGGGGTAGTTTAATATTGAAAGGGTCAAAAAGGTATTCTCATATAAAGAAAAAAGAGTAATATCAGTTGACATAAGTAGGACATAAGTAAAAAAAAGAACTTTGGATTAATAAAAATTGCTAAAATTTGTGTGTGAAGAGATACAGTTGGTTGATATTCGAACAGTTTAGAAAAGAAAATGAATTGTAGCATATATATATATATATATATATAAAGACTTAAATTACCTTGTGAAAGCTATAGAGTAATGCCTCATCTATAGTGAATGTATTTGAACGAGATAAGGTGAGATCGTTCAAGACATTCGTGAAAATCGAGTAAAGCTTCATCTATTTCAAAGTTTGAGTAGGCCTGAAGGACTTTAAACATTAAGTCAAGGGCATACTTAAAGTCTCCTCCCGTTATCCCCCTAAGGGCATACCTAACTCCCCTTCCGGCTATCCTTCCATGAGCGGCTCCCTATTTCAGTCAAATATGGGCAACTATGTACTTATTGGTCAAGTTCAATTTCTTGGGTAGTTCCCACGTTTAGAATGTAAGATCCTCAGCCAATAAGGATGAGGGTCAGTGGTGGGAGGGGGAATTTGCGTTAGAGATTAAAAGCGTTGACCCTGCCCCCTACGGTGCTTCCTCCCTTCAATTGTCTGCTCGATGGGTGGGAAGCCCAATTCTCTCGAGAACGTATAATAAACTTTGCTTTACTTCTAGAGATCTCTCCAGTCTTTTTTTTTATTAAGTGGTTTCTGACCCACACATATTGATGGTTTAACAGGCCAAAGAAAGAAATTTTATTTGTTCAAAACTGTAAAAAATATGAATTGAAGTAAGATAGTTTCAAGGACACAAAATAAGATGGCAGGACATATTGAGAATTTAGAGATACAGTGCATTATAGTACCTCAGATAATTTCCAATAATTGCTTTGAAATTCAAAAAAATGAATAATCATGTAAATATTTAGAGATTAGAAACATTTAGAATGATAAGTATAATTGATTTTGTTTTGGTAAATGATTACCTTTACTATTTTTTAAATTAAATTTTATTTTCAAAAAAAATCTATCTTTTTCCAACTTCTTTCCCCATTAAAAAAAATCATAAAATCTATTTCACAAACATTGTGTGTTTGTATATATGTACACATTCATACATATGCATGTACGTATTTATGTATACATATATATGCAAAAGAGGTATTACCAGTTGACACCTATTCCTGCATTCTACAAAAATTTAAGCCTCCTTTTGTCTTGGTATTGAGACTTCTCTTGTTGCACAGTTCCTCATTATGCTGAAATGCTCTACATGCCTATTCTTGACTGGACCCTGTTCCCAATGTCCACATACTTCTCTGTTTCCCTGTGCTTACCTAGACTAGAAAAATTATTCTCTTTTATTTTTTGCCTTGGATTTCCTGATCAAGACTAAATCTGGTGAGTTTTTTAAATCTTTGGAGGAGATGTAGAAGAAAGCTGTAATGTACTTCTTCTTCTTCCTCTACCATCTTGGCTCTATCTCTCTTGCTTTTTAATTAAAAAAAAAAAATTGTCACAAGACCTTAAAAGATTTAGAAGCCTGAAACTTGATCTGAAGAAACTGATTAGGAAAATCTGATAAGGAAGATTGACACAGCGGAGAGATGAAAAGCAGCTCTGTCAGAGCTGTATGTGAAGCCAGCAGAAGCTGGAGCAGTCATATGATGGAGGCTTTAACTCCATAATTTTTGATTGGGGAGGGAGAGACTTATCTGTATTAAACAAGAGTTTCACATGTATTGCTTCTCAACATCCTTCAAAACTTAAGAGAGATGAAGTTTTTCAAAAATTCCTTTTGCTTTTCTTTGCTCCACTCCATATTTCTAAGTTTAAGAGAGAAAAGGAAAAGGGGGAAAGATAGGTTTTACAACTGCTCCTGCCGATGCTTAGATTTAATTAGATGATCCAGAATCTTGGTGAGTAACTATCTGGCTAAACCTGTTCCTCAGAAAGTCGATTTGAGCTCTGTGTACTCTTGTTTTTACTACAACATGAGTATTATTTTACTACTATATGATTGAACAGCACAGTATCTTGGTAAGTGAAGAACTAGCTGAATTTAATCTCCATTGCTTGGGAAAAGCCAAGTTGATGAATTTTGCAGTTCTCTAGCTTAAAGGGAATGGCTATTCAAATGAAAAGATAGCACTTTCTCAGTGCCTTTTAAAGGGTGATTATAATTTTAAAGAGAATTTGCCTAGTTGAAAGCCATGAGGACCAGGAATCCAATAGATTATAGGAAAGCAGTTTCAATTAATGCAGATGTTCTTAAATAATTAATGACACCACACTGTGAGAGCTATGAGATGCCTTTAGCCCATGGGCTTTTTCTCCCTCATGGGCTTCCTTGCCAGGTCACTGTGTCATCCCACTTTTCCCCAAATAGTGAGTACATTGATAGGAGAGTGTGACTCAACTTTATGTGTGCATCAGGATATAAGGATATATTTTATTTTTCATGCTCTTGCTTTAATATGTAAGTACCTATAATATTATTGCTTTGGTATTATATTTTGCTAAGGAAATGAATATGTTTAAGATCTGAAAGTGTCATTATTGAAAGTGGATGGTTTGCGTAAATAGAAACATATTTGTAGGGGCTTCAGAGCCAAAGTGGCAAGGGGAGAATATTCTCCCCAATAGGAATACCATCTTGCACCCTGATAGCATTTTAGTGTAACTATCTGGTGATGGTCCTTCTCTGGCAATCTAGATCTGCTAGGCTGAAAACAGGTTAGCCTAGGCAAGCCAACCCAAAGAGTAAGGAGGCGTCCTCATTCCTAGATGAAAGGTGTGAGCTGTCACAGAAGGAGTAGATACTTCATACTTCAGGCATTACAGTAACATTTCATAACATCGTACTCTTTTATGGATATTATATCAACTCTCTGGATTTTCTGGGACAGCTCTGACTTCAAGAAATGTCAGGTGTTCTTTGACTCCAGTCAAGCTTCACTTTATTCCCAGATCGTTTTCCAGCCAGAATACTCAACCCTATCCTGGATGACTCAACCCTTTCTGGTCTCATCCAAGGTTGTATTAATTGATGAATACCTCGCCATGGCCCACTATATTGGGAAACATCTCCACCCTGGCTTTCAATTCTGGAATGATAATCCAATGTTTCCATTACTACCACAAAGGGGTGTGCCAGCTACTTTGGTTCTATCCCAAGTTATTAAACCAAAATATCACACACTCCCAAGTGGCATAGTAGGTACAGTGTTGTACTTGGACATGGAAAGGCTTGAGTTTGGATCCTGCCACAGATTCATCATCATCATCATTTTAGCAGCTGGGCTTTATATAGTACCTACTGTGTGTCAGGTGCCTTACAAACATTACCTCATTTGATATTCACAACAACCCTGAGATAAATATGTTATTATTCCCATTTTACAGTTGAGAAAACTGAAGCAGAGATTATGTGATTGACAAAGCTAATAAGTTTCTGAGATTGGATTTGAATTCAAGTCCAGTGCTCTAGGTATGCACCATCCAACTGTGTGAACCTGGACAAGTCATTTAATAACTCTCAGTCTCAATTTCCACATCTATAAAATGGGGATAATAATAGCCTCTACCTCACTTAGGTGTCTGTGAGCATTAGATGAAATAATATATGTGAAGAACTTTATGAACTTCAAAGTTATATAAATGTTAGTTATTATCATTATTAGTGGCCATTATTCTCCTTTATTTGTCATCTCTTTGAGGACAGGAACTGTTTTCCTTTTTGTATTTGTATCTCCAGTATTTAGTATAGTTCTTAACTCATAGTAAGGGGTTAATAGATGGTTTTCCATTCATTTATTCTTGAATGAGGTTTATACAATAAGGATATTTGCTTTTAATCCTGCTTTTGCATTCAGAAAGTCACCCTATAGAACTGTGGGAAAACAAGGAAGTCTAAAACCCATCCTATGTTCTAAGGGAACTTAGGACCTTTTTAGAGGAGTATTCACATACACATGTGAAACAAAGAATGAACAAAAAGGTGCCATACAAACAAGTCAACTCCTACTCAAGTCCTTTCCACAAGTCATAAAATTGACTCTGTTTGGGTTTTTGTTAAATTTTGTCATCCAGCTCTAATTTATTTACGAGAAAAAAAGATCCATTCATAAATCAATCCACAGATATTTAGTAGCACCCTGATCTGTGTGAGGCACTGTGCTGACTGGGTTTTTGAAGGCAATGCCAATGGAGTGTGAGCTACAGTAGATCCAACTGACTGAAAAAGCTTTGAGGAAAACCCTAGTAACAGGCTCTAGGCCTATCATTCAAAGATCAGTCTATACAAGTTGGGGAAACTCATTACCACATTGACTATAGGGAAATAATTTTAGACTATCCTCTGAGCTACAGAATTGTAGTCTCTGTCAGTCAAAGGAGGATTGTCTGTGGTGCTGAAATCACAAATACTTAAATAATTGAGTTAAGTCATACTCAGTATCAGTATATAAAAGCTAATTGCTTATTTATAAAAAGTTATTCAAAAGGAATTGGAGAAGAAAGAAATCAATAAGACAGGAGAATGATACAGTGGAAAGAGCAGTAGCCTGGCAGACAGAAGATCTGAATTCAAGATGACCTGAGTTCAAATCTAGTGTCACTTAATACTTCCTAGCTGTGTGATCCTGGGCAAGTCTTTTAACCCCAAATGCATTTCAAAAAAATTAAAAAAGGATAGGGGGTAGGGACAGAAGGGAAAATTATAACTCTGTCATTACTACTTATGTGACCTTGACCAACTTATGTAATTTCTCAGGACTGATAAGTTTTCTCATTTGTAAAATGATGCAGTGGGATCAGTTGATTCCTAAGAGCCCTCTATCTCTGAAAAACTCTATGATCTATGATTATATTGTCATCAGGGAATGTTTCAATGCTACAACAGAAGAGAACTTTTACAGACTAGCTGGGAAATGAAAAATACTCAGGAATGCTTCCAAAGTTACTTCAAAACAAATGCAAATTAATTTAGCATGAACTGCCTCCCCATTCTGGGGGAACAGTTCAATGGTATATTCAGAGTTGTATATCTCCCCACAAAGCCTGATGTGGTGTTTGAGCGTTGTAAAGAGAGCTGATCACACTGTAAATTGCTCCCTTTTCTTCTCTGTAAAGCTAAGGCTTTCCAGTCTCAGGGGGCTGAGTGCTGGTGGCACTCACATGAAAAGAATTAACTCTTGTGAAAAACTTATTTTTCCTTCCCCAGTGTTTTTCAAACACAGTTTTGCTCAACCTTTATTGATAATATATTCTAAATATTCAACTGTTTCAAGGTCTACATTAAGGTCTTACAGGAATTAGGATTTCTGGTATTTTTCCAACTAGGAGGAATTGATCTTGAGAAGGTCATTCAGTTTGTACTTGAAAGGCTGAGCCACTTGTGAATGACCATTCAGAGTAACTAGTGGAGGGTAAAAAATCAGACTGAAATCCAGACAGAGGCAAGTAAACTCAGAACAGGACCAGAGAGAGGCCCAATTAGAAGAAGCTGAGACTAAGTAGAAATAGGAGGTTTGGTGGTAAAATGAAAATTCCCTCAAAAGAATTTCCATAGACAGGTCCAGCTGCAATGGTAAGTACATTTGGTTGATATTAAGCATCTTTATGTATATTTCTAAGGCAGCTAGCTGGCACAGTAGGCAGAGTGCCAGGCCTGGAGTTAGGAAGACTCATCTTTCTCAGATACTAAGTGTGTGACCCTGGGAAAGCCACTTAACCCTGTTTGCCTCAGTTTCTCCTCAAGCTGTAAAATGAGCTTGAGAAAGAAAGGCACACCACTCCAGTATCCTGGCCAAGAAAATTCCAAAGTGGTCATGAAGAGTTGGACATGATTAAAAAGCAACTAAACTTCAAAATGTATGTTTCCATTCACATCTTGTTCTTTTCTCTTTGAGTACTAGCAGGGATAACCTAGTCAGTGGTTCTCAAACTTTTATTTTCAGTATCTTTATCCTATTAAAAATTATTGAGGATCTCTCCAAAGAGTTTTTGTTTATCTGAATTATATTTATAGACATTTACCATATTGGAAATAAAAACTATTTTTGAATTTGTAGACCCTCTAAAAGGGTTTCAGAGATCTCCAGGATTCTCTAGACCATACTTTGAGAATCACTGACCTAGTCCATAAACAAAGAAATCACTCTTCTTCTGATGGGACCCTCCCTGCTCCATTAAGTGAAGAAACTCCAGAGAGGCTCAATCATATTCTAAAGTAGACTCTAACATAGGCCTGCAGTAATTTTTCAGAGTCCCTTTGGAAGTTTGAGTATCAATTATTTGTCAATCCCCACCAAGGTCCCCTTCCATCTAAAAATCAGCACTGGCCCCTAGGTTAAGGCTCCCTGCTCCCTCTTTCTCCTACAATGTGTGGCCCTGCCTAAGAATACTTTGAAAAGCCACCAAACATTCTCCCTGTGCAACAAGAGAACTGTTCGGTTCTGCAAACGTGTATTGTATCTAGGATATACTGCAACATATTCAACATATATAGGACTGCTTGCCATCTAGGGGTGGGGGTGGAGGGAGGGAGGGGAAAAATCGAAACAGAAGCGAGTGCAAGGGATAATATAAAAAATTACCCTGGCATGGATTCTGTCAATATAAAGTTATTATTAAATAAAATAAAATTAAAAAAAAAAGAAAAGCCACCAAACTTAACTGGTTTAGTGTCTATTTCTACCAAACCCCCAGAAAGCCTAGTGTTTTTATTTCCAGTCTCTGACTGACATCTTTTGTTAGTCCTTCTCCTCAATAAAGTATATTTGTTTTACTTTCTCTCTGTTAACTCCCACTTCCGTCTGTATTCAGTCTTGGAGTGCTCCATCTTTCCCTGTACTTCATCTTGGAATCTGAACCCTCACGCAAATTATGTTGTCAGGGTAGGAGATGTCAGATATGAGTTCTGAAATTCTACTATTGGAGACTCAGTCCTTTGGCTTAGGCACAGACTCTCCATACAAATCTCTTTTAAATTGTGGATACTTATGGATGCTCATCAATTGGAGAATGGTTGAGTAAATTATGGTATATGAATGCTATGTTATACTATTGTTCTGTAAAAAAAGACCAGCAGGATGATTTCAGAAAGACCTGAAGAGACTTACATGAACTGATGCTGAGTGAAATGAGCAGGACCAGGAGATCATTATATATTTCAACAATAATATTGTATGATGATCAATTCTGATGGAAGTGGCCCTCTTCGGCAATGAGAAGATCCAAATCAGTTCCAATTGCTGTTACTGTATACTATGTTCTCTTAGTTTTGATGAGACCAAATCTTTTTTGGGGAGGGGGTTAGAAGTTTGAGGTGACTTTCTTTTTGAGTTTTTCATTTCTTTTTTTTATTAAAGATTTTTATTTTTCAAAACATATGCATAGATGATTCTTTGACATTATCCCTTGCAAAACTTTGTGTTCCAATCCCCCCTTCCCATTCCTCAGATGGCAAATAGTCCAATATATGTTAAACATGGTAGAAATATATGTTAAATCCAATATGTGCATATATATTTATATAATTACCTTGTTATACAAGAAAAATCAAATCAAACCAGAGAAAAATGAGAAAGAAAACAAAATGCAAGCAAACAACAACAAAAGTGAAAATACTGTGTTGTGAACCACACTCAATTCCCACAGTCCTCTCTCTGGATGCAGATGACTCTCTTTATCACAAGATCATTGGAACTGGCCTTTATTGAAGAGAGCCACGTCCATCAGAATTGATCATCATATAATCTTGTTGTTGCCGTGTACAGTGATCTCCTGGTTCTGCTCGTTTCACTCAGCATCACTTCATGGAAGTCTCTTCAGGCCTTTCTGAAATCATTCTGTTTCTTACAGAACAATAATATTCTGTAACATTCGTTTACCATAATTTATTCAGCCATTCTCCAGCTGATGGGCATCCACTCAGTTTCTAGTTTCTTGCCTCTACAAAAAAGCTGCCACAAACATTCTTGCACATGTGGGTCCCTTTTAATGAGGTCAAATCTTAATGCAGATAGCAATGGCTATACAGTGAGCTATAGTTTTGACAATGAGATGAGTCTAATTCATAGGAAATCTTCATGTCCAGAATATGGCTCCTGGAGGTATCTGTCTGAGCTCAGGAACCACCTGTGGCTGGGATTTTGCCTGAACCTGAGTTCATCCAGAAGATAAAAGCAAAGGATTATTATTACACTAAGCTCAGGGTATGGTTTGCTTATTGGACCTTAGTTTTGGAAAACTGGGTTTTTCAGGGTCAGTTAGGTGGCACAGTGGATAGAGCACCAATCCTGACATCAGGAGGACCAGAGTTCAAATCTGGCCTCAGACACTTAACATTTCCTTGCTGTGTGATCCTGGGCAAGTCACTTAACTCCAACTGCCTCAGCAAAAAAAAGAAAAAAAAGAAAAGAAAACTGGGTTTTTCTAATAGTAAAATTAGAGGAGTACAAAGAGAGAAGTCATATTGGCATGGGGATTCTGACAGTATGATTGCCTGAAAATAGACAAATTAGGATAAAGTAGTATGACTATTTAAAGACTGGGAATTATTAGCCTTAATAGTTTTAACCCAGATTAGGATAATGTGTGTACAATTTGATAATGATTCCTGTTTTACACCTTGGTCTGCTCTATGCATTTGTTCTCACTTGAGCTGAAGCATTAGGTGGGTGCAAGGCATGCAACATCAATCATGCTTTCCCAGCTTTCTTAAAGTGCAGACCTAAAAAGAATCTAACTGGCCAACCGCAAACACCTTTGAAATATCTGGTTTTCTTTCATCTTTTACAACAGCCTAAGCCCTCTGAGTGTTTTTCTTTTCGCAAGCTTACTGATAACAGCTACAAGAAACAGCCTTTGGGAAAAACCTGGTTTGATATAAAACCTGATCCTACAAAGTACCAGTTCTCAAAGAGCTTCTAGTAACAGGGTTTGTAGAGTTATCCATCTATGACAGTAGCTGGGAGCTTCATTTCATGAAGCTAAAGAAGTCCCCACATTTCTGCCTAAAGAGAGAAGAAAGATAGACAATCAAATAATGAAAAAATAATCAGAATGGAGATATTCTACAGAATGAGGTTATCCTACCCCATCCCACTACCAAATCCCAGGGCACATGCTCAGACCTATTTTCTCTGCTCAGTTCATGGATCCTTGGTGAGGTGCAGTGATATAGCGGTACAGAAAAGCAAATTGTTAACAACCATATAAAATCATTCTCCAAATCACTAATAATAAGAAACATTCATGCTACAACTACTCTGAAATTTTACCTCTCAGCAAATTAGCAAAAATTGAGAAAAGGGTCATTAAGAGTCATTGTTGAAGCGGTTGAGGAAAGACAGGTATATAAATATCTGTTGGTGACCTTGTGAATGAATTAGTGCAATCTTTCTTGGAAGCAATTTAAATAAAAAGGCAAAAATGCCCATGCTCTTTGACCCAATGATGACTCTGCCAGATATATGTCACTAAGAAGCAAAAAGGCACCAAAATGTTTATAACGGCACTTTTTATGGTAGCAAACACCCAGAAACAAAGAAAATGTCAGTTGTTTGAGGTAATGGCTAAACAGATAATGAAGGTAATGAAATATATTACTCTACAATAAGAAAAATGAATATGATAAATATAGAGAATCATGAAAAGACTGACATGAACTAATGCAAAAATGAAGTAGAACCAGGGAAATATAGAAGGACTACAATATCATAAATGGGAAACACAACAACAAAACAACAGAAAGTGAAAGCTGAAAAATTACAAAGAATTAGTTTGCTTCCCCCCCCTCCAAGATATGTCAGAAGACATTCTTTTTCATAGGTGGGGATATATCAGTTTTGCTAAATTGTTTTCGCTTATTTCTCTTTTAAAAATTACTCATTAAGAGGAAAGACTCTTAGAAAGGGAAAAGACAAAAGGATACAGGGTGAAATTTAGGTAATAGAAAAATAAAAAATATCACAAAAAATCTCGTTTATACAAAGAAAAATTCCATCTAAAATAACCGTCCATAATATAAAATATTTGAGAATCTGCCAAGGGAAAGTCAGGAACTATATGAGCAAAACTACAAAATACTTTCCACACAAATAAAGTCAGATCTAAACAATTAGAAAAATATCAAATGTTCTTAGATAGGTCAAGTAAATATAATAAAGTGACAACACTACCTAAACTAATTTATTTATTTAGTGCTATACTAATCAGACTCCCAAGAAACTATTTTACTGACCTAGAAAAAAATAACAAAATTCATCTGGAAGAACAAAAGGTCAAGAATTTCAAGGGAACTAATGACAAAAATCAAATGAAGGTGGCCTAGCTGTACCAGATCTAAAACTATATTATAAAGTAACGGTCATCAAAACCATTTGGTACTGGCTAAGAAATAGACTAGTTGATCGGTGGAATAGGTTAGGTTCACAGGACAAAATAGTCAATAATTATAGCAATCTAGTGTTTGACAAACCCAAAGACCTCAACTTTTGGGATAAGAATTCACTATTTGACAAAAACTTCTGGGAAAATTGGAAACTAGTATGTCAGGAACTAGGCATTGACCCACACTTAACACCTCACACCAAGATAAGTTCAAAATGGGTTCATGATTTAGGTATAAAGAAGGAGATTATAAATAAATTAGAAGAACATAGGATAATTTACCTCTCAGACCTGTAGAGGAGGAAGGAATTTGTGACCAAAGAAGAACTGAAGATCATTATTGATCACAAAATAGAAAATTTTTATTATATTAAGTTAAAAAGTTTTTGTACAAAAAAAAAAAAAATTAACACAGACAAGATTAGAAGGAAAGCAATAAAATGGGAAAACATTTTTACATCCAAAGGATCTGACAACAGCCTCATTTCCAAAATATATAGAGAATTGACTCAAATTTATAATAGTTCAAGCCATTCTCCAATTGATAAATGATCAAAGGATATGAACGGACAATTTTCAGATGAAGAAATTAAAACTATTTCTAGTCATATAAAAAGGTGCTTCAAATCATTACTAATCAAAGAAATGCAAATTAAGACAACTCTGAGACACCACTACACACCTGTTAGATTGGCTAAGATGACAGGGAAAGATAATGACCCATAATGTTGGAGGGGATGTGGGAAAACTGGGACACTGATACATTATTGGTGGAACTGTGAACGAATCCAACCATTCTGGAGAGTAATTTGGAACTATGCTCAAAAAGTTATCAAACTGTTCCTTTGATCCTTTGATCCAGCAGTGTACTACTGGGCTTATATCCCAAAGAGACCTTAAAGAAGGGAAAAGGACCAGTATGTACAAAAATGTTTGTGGCAGCCCTTTTTGTAGTGGCTAAAAACTGGAAACTGAGTGGATGCCCATTAACTGGAGAATGAATAAATTATAGTATATGAATATTATGGAATATTATTGTTCGGTAAGAAAAGATAAGCAGGATGATTTCAGAAAGGCCTGGAGAGATTTCCATGAACTGATGCTAAGTGAAACAAGCAGAACCAGGAGATCATTGTACAAGGCAACAGCAAGACTATATGATGATCAATTCTGATGGATGTGGGTCTCTTCAACAATGAATTGATTCAGACCAATTCCTATTGTTTAGCTATGGAGAGAGCTATCTACACCCAGAGAGACGACTGTGGGAACTGAGTGTGGACCACAACATAGCATTTTCATTCTTTCTGTTATTGTTTGCTTGCATTTTTGTTTTCCTTCTCAGATTTTTTTTTCTTTCTAGATCCTATTTTTCTTGTGCAGCAAGATAACTGCATAAATATGCATACATATATTGGATTTAACATATATTTTAACATGTATTGGAATACCTGCCATCTGGGGGGCGGAGGGGAGAAGAAAATTTGGAACAGGTTTTTCAAGGATCAGTGTTGAAAAATTACCCATGCATATGTTTTATAAATAAAAAGCTATAATAAAAAATCTCATTTAAAATTTTTATTTTAAAGGGATAAAATGTTGAATTCCTACTGGTCTCTAGATCTTTCCCTATCCTTTTGAAGAAGAGTAGGAAGGAGGGGTGCTGGGCCTTTAACCAAAAAAGCAGCTTCCCTCTTTTCTCCCCTGTGACACATAGTACACGTTGTCTCTAGCTTTTCCATGAAGAAGGTGGAGGAAGAAGCCTCATGTCCACTGCACCTACTCAAAAAGAATCATGTCAAGAAGATCTGAAGGACATTAGAAAATGGCATTAGGGATTGGTCCAATGTGGCTCCATCAGTCCTAGAAAGTTGTCATTGGACACAGCACAGTGTAGTGATTCCCAAAGGGAACCTCTTTTAATTAAACAAAAAAGTGTTGTGAACCTCCAGGTCTCATACTATAGTGCAGTTGTTTATTGCTTAAAGAATCTTTTAAGAACTTTAAGCGGCAGCCAAGAGACTCGACAGAGCAATGGGCTTGGAATTAGGAAGAGTTTAAATCTGGCCTCAGACACTTACTACTTGTGTGATTGTGGGAAAGTTCACCCTGTTTAACTGTCTCAGTTTCCTATCTGTAAAATGAGCTGGAAAAGGGTATGGCAAACCACTCAGCATCTTTGCCAAGAAAGCCCCAAATGGGATCATAGAGATCATACGTGACTGGAATGACTCAACAACAATAAAGGGAATCCCAGTAAAATATAACCACCCGTATAATAGAAAGAACACTGCCTCTTCAATCCAAAGACTTGAGTTTGAATGTTGATTTTACTACTTAATATGTCTGTGACTTCAGGCAAATTACTTGGGCTTATAAATTTTCTCTTTTGAAAAATAAGGCTGATCTCCTTTCATTTCTAAATGCTTTGATTCCGAGGGGGTCCTGAGGCACTGGGATTCTGTCTCAGTGCTCAGACTGGTTTAAGATGGCATCCTTGGGCATAAGAGGGCCCAAGAAGTTTTCTGGTCTGGCTCTCTGGCCCAAGGCAGAAAAGATGTGTTCAGTTCGTGAGGAAATGGAAGCAGAGAAGAAATGTTTCCATAAGTTAGCTTGATGCACACTAAAAGTCAGCAAAGGATCAGGGAATTACTTTGCCTTGATCCTTTGATCTCAGTACTCAGTCCCACTGGCTGGATTGCCTGGGGTCAGGCTTTGGAATGTCCTGTATATGCTGCGGCTTATTACCATGGAAACAACCCACCCCCACTTTCAAGTTGCAAAACAACTGGTCATGGCCCAACTGGGCCAAAGGAATAAAAATGAGAATTAAAGGCTATCTTTGTGGTTTCTGACAGAGCCCTTGCTGAATTTCATCTGGAAAAGAAATAGGGAAAGAATGAGAAAAGAGGATGGAGAGGAGGATTTGATGTGGGTTGTTTGTGGTTTTAGGGTGTTAATTTTCTTAACCAAATTAAGAGCTAGATGTACCAATGTCCTGAATCAAGCAAAGGAATGAAAATTGGGAAGGATGTAGGGTCTTAATGTAAGATTAAGAGAATTAAGCTCTTTCCTAGGTTGCTTAAGCTTAAACTGAAGGACTGGAAATGTGCATCATTAAACTGAAACTGAGAGAATTCCTGGGGCTGGTTTTAGAGATTAGTGCTTGGAATAACGAAGATGAAACCAAGGAACAATTTGCTTGAAGAAGAGCGGCTCCTTGACAATGAGAATATCTATAGAATTCTGGAATATGTAGAAGTACAAAGATTTAGAAAAAAAGTAGACCTAGAAAAGATTGATTCTATATTTTTGAGCTGGAAGAAAATGGGAGGAGGAATATAAATGTCATTAAATAGCCAATATTATGGTGATTTCTCTATTCCTGGTGCCCTCCTCCTGGCCCCTTGAAATAGAGAAGGAGAGTTAATTGGGAAAGAGAGATCCTGATTTTTTCTAGATATCCTTAAATATTAAATAATCAGAACCCTGATGGGACCTTGTAATTTTCCCGACTTGTTTAACAACCTCAGGTATCAGAACTAGTCTAGGAGTTGACTCTAACTAGAATGACTTTTTCAGACAAACCGAATATCAAGGTTAATTCCCCAAGACTACACTTGGTCACTAGAGTCAGTCCTGAGACTGCCCTGATTTAAAGGCCAAAGACTCTCCAAATTCTGCGAATAGGAATCTGACTGTGTGGCCTGCACAGCCAGAGATTTACAGGGAGAAGCCAGTTGAGTCACTTGGAAGTTTCATGGCAGAGATGCAATCCTCTTAGGTAAAAGAAGCCTTTATAGTATTATGACGTGTCCCAGCTCAATAAAAACCTATCAAACTCTATTTGGAAATGAAAAGGGAGCTGGGGTACATGTCAGAGTGCAGTTGTCATGTTCTTCATATGGCTGACTGAACCAAATTAGATTCAACATCACATCCCTGGTGCTCTCTAAGCCAACAGGCCCAAAGTGTGGGAAGGGTATTCATAATTCTGTTGCACAGATTGGGTGGCAGGACTGTATTTAAATCACACAACTGTTCCCAGATGGTCTGGAAATGAGATTGAAGCAGTCAATAGTGCTGGGGTTTTCCTCTGTAGCAGCTAAATATCCAATAGCAAAAAGCCGGAATGCTAAGGACAAACATTTTCCTAGAAACACATGACCTTCTTGTAATCTGTCACTGTTCAACCCGGAGCTAACTCCTGCATACTCTGGATTACAGGCATCCTCATGGCCAGGGATGACATTACAAACCACCAACACGTCTGTTTGTTTGTTTTTGTGGTCACCATGTCCCCAGGAGCCCTCTCGATATCACTTACTCCCCAGGCTTCCTTCCCTCCTTCTCTGTTCTTCCAGGGAGAGAAGGCAGAAGTAAGCGAGGGTTCATCACAGACCAGTGGGAACACTGACAACTTTCATACCCCAGTGACTTTGGGATCAAGATGCCTCCTCTTTACTCCCCCTTGACTTTACCATTCTCCTCACCATTCTTATTCGTTTCTTTGCTTTCTGTGACTGACTTTTGCTTTAAGACTTGCTGATCTAAAAGACTTCTCTTGGCTCTTCCACCCAAAGACCTGCCCACCAGCCTGTCCTACCAACCCCTGCCCCCAAATGTAAGGGCAAGTTAACACTCTGTGTGAGGCAGCTCAATCAGTGGCCAGCACAGTAGCAGGCTCCGTGCAGGGCTCTTTTCTCTTGGTTATCTGATTTGGATTTCAGAAGGAGGTGGGTCGCTTAATCTAGTTGTATTACACTGAAATCAAAAAAGCAACAATGCCCCACTACTCGGTGGCTTGTCGCATCATTAGCCTATCATCGCCAATCTAGCTTCCCGACACTGGGTCCTTTCTGTTCCCTTCAATGAGGGCTTTTCATCTGCTCAGACTTGCTGTGTCTCTGTCAGCTGGAGTTAGACATGAAACCAGTGGATGAGCTTCAGTCCTCTAACTTTCACAGGAATCTGCAATGATTAATCAGAGCAGGAACTCAAGAAATGTTGAATAAATGGAAATAATCTTTTTTTATATTTTTTTTGGCTTGTTTTGCAGTTCTTACCCTCTTTGACAGTGTTATAGCATTCAGCCCTTAGCCACTTTTTCCTTGCTGACGCTCTCTCCTCCCTTCCATAACATAGCACACATGTTGCATGTGTGGATTCCCAGTGTCTAGAATAATGTCTTATCCCCTAAGCAGCATTTGGAGAACTTTGCAATGATTAACCCTAGCTAGGCTTCCGTTATCTTATCTGTAAAATGGGCATATTAATACATCCTCAGGATTGTTGTGGGCTCGAAAGCTAATAATAATAGCTAATATTTATAAAGTGTTTACCATGTACCAAACACTTCACAAATTTATTATCTCATTAGAACTTTACAACAACCCTGGGAGATAGGTGCCATTATTAGCCCATTTTACAGATGAGGAAACTGAGGCAAAGAGAATTTAAATGAATTGCCTAGGACCTCACAGCTAGTAAATTTCTGAGGCCATATTTGAATTCGTTTCTCGTGGACTTCAGATCCAGCACCACTAATGTGTGGGTATGTAACATAGGAACCTGTCTCTCACTGAAGAATTTGAATTGCCTCAAATAAGATACTGTATATAAAATATTTTCTAATATGCTTGAGGTCACTAGATAGAGGTAAGTAGTTATTGTTCAAGGATAATATAAAAGAATGAGGAGAAAAATTCTTTTGTGTTCTCCCTCTGATCTGGAAGGATTTTTTAAAAATTATTAATAGAAGACAGGATTTTAAACTTTTAAAAACTGCCCTAATTGCTGGGGGATAAATATACCAGGGATTTTAGTCATTAAAATAGTTTTAAATTAAATTATATAAATTTAAATGTTTATGAATCTCCTTTGAGATTCTTTGTTGGGAGAAGAGAGGAGAGAATCATTTGTAATACCAGAGTTCATACTCTGATATTGATGTCAGAGAAATCTAGTTCCATCTCCCTCAGTTCTATTCCTCCCCACCTCACTGCACCCACTTCTTTTTACCAGTAAAATACATCTAGGAAAGGCAGAGCAAGGAAGCTGGGGATTTGTATAAATAAATGTGATAAATTATCCCCTTCAGCAAAACTGAATAATAGTAATCTTGTTCAGTATGCACATTAATTAATTACCTGATATGTACCAGGGCTTGATGCAATCTTCCAAATGGTTCCATAATTTCATGTTTTGCAATAGGGTGACATTGGACAGTAGCTATTATGGTAGTTGATAAAACCCAGAGTTGCAATTCTAAAAGTGTGGTCCTATGGATCCCTGGGGTCCTCAAAAAAGACCCTTTCAGGGGATTTGAGAATTATTTTTATAATAATACTAAGATCTTATTAACTTGCTAGAATATGCTTTCCCTTTCCAACTACATATCTGTTTAAGGCCAGATTGTCTTCATATACTTAAATGAAAACAACCTATTGAAACAGACTGACTGCAGAAGCAGATTTAAGAATCCAGCTGTCTTCTATGAAGTCAGACATTAAAAAGATTTACAAAAATGTGTAAGACAAAGTTACTCTTCTCACATTTTTTTTGTTTTGGAAAATATAGTTATATTTTATTTTTTAAAATGTCATTTAGAGTAACATATAATGGAATTTATTGGTGTTATTTTAAAATTAAGTAATGGTATATATATGTTGAAATTGTATAGGTTTTAATTTTAATATATCAAATATCGATAGATATAAGCCACCTTAAAAAATTCTTCAGGGTCTTTGGGGTCCTGAGATCAAAAAGTTTGAGAACTGGTGTTTTGTGATAATTGTCATTGCCAGCAATATGCTATTTCCCCCCATATACTCAAATTTATAATGTTTTAAAATTTGTAAAGACTTTTAGTTATTTTATTTCATTTGATCCTAATAACAACTCAGAGAGATAAATACTATTAGTTTCTCTACTTTTTACTTTTTATTGTTCTATTGTGTCCAACTCGTCATGGCCCAATTTAGAGTTTTCTTGGCCAAGATACTGGAGTATTTTGCCATTTTCTTCTCAAGTTCTTTTTACAAATGAGGAAACTGAAGTAAACAGGATAAAGTGACTTGTCCAGAGTCAAACAGCTAATAAGTGTCTAAGACTAGATTTGAACTCAGGAAGATGAGCCTTCCGAACTCTAGGCCTGGCACTCTACCCATTTTGCCATCTAGCTGTTTTAGAGATGAGAATGTAAAGGCCCACAAAGTTAGATGATTTGGACAGGATCACACAAGACTCAGTTCAAGTATGTGAGGCAGATTTGAATGACATTTCCTGACTCCCAAATTCTATCTACTATACCATGTTATCTTATATAGTCATAGCTGCTTCAAAGCAACACTCTCATATCCAAGTCAAGTTGCAGGTGTATATTATTGCTACCAATTCTTATTATCTTAAATTTCTCCATAAGATCTTTATATAGCATTAGGGATCTATCTAGTAGCATGTTTTCCATCCCCCTGAATTCTAATACAAATGACTCCTCTCTATTTCCCATGAAACATATTCAGCACAGAATTGTGACAGTCTAAGGTTTGATTTCTCCTCTGTTACCTCCTCTATTAGTATGATGGAACTCATCACGATTGGCTTGTCCCCCCCAGATTTGGCAAGGAGGTTAGTCACTCCCTGCAAATTTCACCTGAATGTCATCAAGCCAGTTTTTCTCCGCTGGTCCAAAGGTACAATATCTTTTATTTTGACTTCCCCAATGGGAATTATTAAAAAGGAATTGTAATGCTAGCTGATCAGTTACCCAATGGGTAACTGAGAGTCTCTCTAGATTGAGTCTGAATCCATTCAATTTCCCTTTAGATTGTGCTATTGAGTTTGTCATTTATCATTTTCTAGCCTTAGAAATAAGATCATTTGGCTTGCTCTTTGTAGTGCTCTACTGTGCAAGAATACAGATCCTTTTACCCATGTTAACCTCCTTCAGGTCCCAAATATATGAACTCTATCAGAACCCATACTGGTGCTCATTCAGTAGTTTGGTATTTTTTCCCAGTCCGGGCTTTCCTAATATGCCAAAATAGGAAATTTATAAATTAGATACTTGGTTTGTTCAGCTCTCCATATTGGCTTGTTGTTTGTTGTCCTTCTTTATTGAAGAGGATCAGAATAACATTACTATGCTAGGGTCAAGAAACAATGTGTCTGACTGTGGCTGATCAGACTGCAAAGAGTTTCAAAGAAATTTTCATGTATTTAGTCATTAGAAGATTCTTTAGACTTTGTCCTTCTCATTAGTACATAATACCTACAGAGTTCTGATCCTTGTGTACTTGCAGTCCCAACGGTCCTCAGTATGGGACAGCCCCATGCTACATATGTTGGGAATGGTCCTTCATAATCAAAAAACCTGATTACATATGGATATGTGTGGGTATGTAACATAGGAACCTGTCTCTCACTGAAGAAGGAAGAAGTGGAGAGATAGAGGGAGAAAGACAAAAGGCACCGAGAGAGAGAGAGAGATTGCACATAATATTTTGATAGAGAGCTGTATTTGATTTTTGTCTGGCACTGCCTCCTGGATTGTGGAATGCTTGTTGCTCAAAAAATGGTGAGAAGAGGTGCCCTCCCCCATTTGTCCAGCCTTCCTCCTAACAACAAAAACAAGACAAAAAATAAAAAAATAAAAACTCAAACAAAAACCTAACCCCATAAGCACCTACTATTTTCCTTTCTTATTTAGAAGGGATGTTTTCCTATTTTTCAACACAGATTAGTTAATCTTTGTGGCAGGGGTCTTATTCTTCACAGTTCTGTGTCTCCTCTGATCCTTATTCTACTTAATAATTTTGAATAAAGGAGTGGGAGGAGGGGAGGCTTTTATACCAACTCAGTGGGAATCCTGCCAGGCCTAGTGTATGTAGCAATAGCTTTGTGAGAATTCTATCCCCGAGAACACCAGAAATGGAGGAGGGGAAGCCCAGACATTCCTGGATTTCCTGCCCTGAGTACGGCTGCCACTAGAAACCAGCATTTCTAATTACCTAAACGAATTCCAAGTTTTTCATGATGCTAAGAAAAGTGAGATCTTGGGATGTCTGGGGACCAGAATCTCAATATCAATCAATAAACATTTATTAAGTGCTTAAGATGTGCTGGGCATTGTGCTAAGCCCTAGGGATACAAAAAATAAAAAAAGAGGTAAAAATGTTAAAGGAGCCCACAATTTAATGAGGGAGACAACATGAAAATATATGCAAAGCAAATTATAAACAGAAGAAAAAAGAAATAATTAACAAAAGGAAGACACTGGAATTAAGAGAATTTGAGGAAGGCTTCCTGTAGAAGGTGGGATTTTAGATGGAATTTAAAGGGAACAGCCAGAGAAAATGCCTAGAATAAGAGATGGAGTATCTAGTTCATGAAAAAGCTAGAATGCCAGGATGTAGGAAGAGGATATATTGGAGAATAAACAGTAAAAAGACTGAAAAAAGAGGGGGGCTGAATAATGAATAGTTTTGAATGCCTAACAGAGCATTTACATTTGCTCCTGGAAGCAACAAAAAGCCACTGAAATTTATTCTGTAGAGGACTGACATGATTGGACCTGCACTCTAAGAAAATCACTTTAGTGGCTAAATGGAGCATGCACTAGAGTAGGGAGAGACTTGAGGTTAGCAGACCTGGAGTAATCCAGATGTGAGGTGATAAGGACCTGCACTAGAGTGGTGGTAGTGTCAGAGCAGGAAAGGGGAGAATAGCTGAGAGTTGTTCTAAAGGTGAAATTGAAAAACCATAGTTAAAGATTGGATATTTGGGGTGGGGGAGAGACTTAGGAGTTCAATATGACTCCTATTTTGTGAAGATGAGGTAGTAAAAGGATGGTATTGGCCTCAATAGTAATAGAGAAGATCATGGTGATGGAATTAAGAAAGATAATGAATTCCATTTTTGACATATGGAGTCTAAGATGTCCATTGAATGCTCAATTTGAGATAACTAAAAAGCACTTAGAGATGGAAGACTGAAGCCCAAAGAAACTTTGGGGCAGAATAGGAAGATCTGAGAATCATCAGCATCAGACTACCCTAAAATACATACTTCACCAAGGGCCATGGTTGTATTTCTCAATGTCTTCTCATTTTCTCAATATGTAAAGTTGGTCAGGTTCATTTTCCAACCCCACTCACCCTGCCAAATTTTTTCATGTATTATTACCCTTTATTTGTATGTATAACATCTCTTCTTTCCCCAAAAATAATCATATTTCCATTCTTTTGAGAAAATTGTGGTTAAAAAAAACACCTCAGGATCCAATTCCATTCCAGCTGATCAGTGATGAACAGAACCAGCTACACTCCATTCAAAAGAACAATGGGAAAAGAGTGTGGACTGCTTACATTTTTATTTTTCTTCACAGGTTATTTTTACCTTTCTAAATTCGATTTTACTTGTACAACAAGAGAACTGTATATTTTTGTATATGTATATTGTATTTAAGATATCCATGTTTAACATGTATAAGACTGCCTACTATCTAGGGGAGGGGGTGGAGGGAAGGAAGGGAAAAGTTGGAATAGACGTGTTTGCAAGGATCAGTGTTGAAAAATCACCCATGCATATGTTCTGTCAATAAAAAGCTATAATTAAAAAAAATACCTCAGGATGTCATGACATGCAAAGGGCATCTGTAGTTGGACTTTGAGGTAGCTTCCCTTACTGTGTGGATGAATTTCTGCTTCCCTGAGATTTTTCCTTCTTTCTTTCTTTCTTTCTTTATTTATTTATTTAGGATTCTGGCTTTTAATCTAGTCTGCTACCTGCTTCTGTTTTATGGGAGAGTTCATCCCATTCACATTCACAGATAAAATTATTAACTCTGTATTTCCTGCTATCTTGTTTACCACTAGTTATACTTTCCCTTTCCCCCTTTCCCTCCTCCCCAGTATTTTGTTAATGACCATCCCCTTCCTCAAACAGCCTTCCCCTTTTACAGCTCCTCCTCCTTTCTTATACCTTTCCCCTTCTACTTCTCTTCTCCTATTAGCCTCCCTCCTTCCTCTCCTACTTCCATATAGGCTGAGATAAACTTCTCTATAAAGCTAAATGTGTCTGATATTCTCTCTTTGAGCCAAATCTGATGAGAGTTAAGTTTCCCACAATGCTCATCTCCCTCCCCTCTTTCATTCAATTGTAATAGGTCTTTTTTTTTTGCCTCTTTATGAGATGTAATTTACCCCATTTTAACTCCATTTTTCTCTCCTTCCAGTAGAATCACCTTTCTTCTTCTAGTTTCTTTTTTATATCATCACAATAAAATCAAAATTATATCTGCACCCTCTAAGTATATCCATAACAGAGATACAGAACTCAAGAGTTAAAAACATCATCTTCCCATATAGAGATATAAGCTTTTTAACTTTTTTTTCTTTTCATGCTTCTCTTGAGTTCTATATTTAAAGAGCAAATTTTCTATTCAGCTTTTCATCAGAATATAGATGAAATTCACCTGTTTCATTGAATGTCCATCTTTTCCCCTGAATGATGATGCTTTGTTTTGCTAGATAGTTGATTATTGGCTGCAATCCAAATTCCTTTGCTTTCCAGAATATTCCTTGATCTTTGATCCTTTAAAGTGGAAGCTGCTAGGTCCTGGATAATCCTGATTGTTTTACTGATACTTGAATTGTTTCCTTCTGGCTGCTTGCAATATTTTCTTCTTGATTTGATAATTCTGAAATTTAGATATGATATTCCTGGGAGTTTTCATTTTAGGGTTTCTTTCAGGAGGTAATTGATGAATTCTTTCAATGGCTATTTTACCTTTTGGTTCTAAGACATCTGGCAGTTTTCTTTGATGATTTCTTGGAAAATGATTCTTTTTTTTTTTTTAATCATGTTTTTCAGGAAGTCCATTAATTCTTAGATTGTTTCTCCTAGATTTATTTTCCAGGTCAGCTGTTTTTTCAATGAAGTATTTTACATTTTCTTCTATTTTTTCATTTTTTGGTTTTGTTTGATTGATTCATGAAATCTCATTGAGTCATTCACTTCCATTTGTTCAATTCTAATTTTTAGTGAATTATTTTCTTCAGTTAGCTTTTTTATCTTCTTTTGCATTTGGCCAATTGAATTTTTATATAAAGTGTTTTGTTCATTGTATTTTGATTCCATTTCACTGATTTTGGTTTTTTAATGAATTGGTTTCTTTTTCATATCTATTTTGTAAGGAATTATATGCCTTTTCCATTTCATCAAGTCAATTTTTTAAGGAGTTTTCAAATAATTTCTGGTTTTCCTTTTCTATATTCTCATTTCCTTTCCCCATTTTTCTTCTAATTCTATTTTAAAATCTTTTTTTGAATTCTTCCCAGCAAGCTTTGTGATATGGGGACCAACTCATATCACTTTTTGGTGCTTCATCTGGAGCTGATTTGCCTTTAAGGTCCTCAGGGTTTGAGGTTTGTTCTTCTCTTTCTCCATAAAAGCTGTCTATGGTCAGAGTTCTTTTTGGGTTTTTTTGCTCATTTTTTTAAAAGGTTGAGGTCTGCTCTTAAGGCAAAGGGTCAAAAGCTGCTTTAGTTTGCCCTGGGGTTGGTGCTGGTGCCTGACTTCCAGTGCTGGGTAGGCCAGGCCAAATCCCATGTTTTACCTAGGTTCAGTGGCTCACAATTTGTCTTTTGTGTTTGCTTTTGTGTGTCTCACAGCAAATCTGCTTGAACCATCAGCTTACAACCAGGACAGGGTAACCTAAAAACCTCACAGTAGATTCCCAGGTGCATAGATGCCACAATGCCCTGGCTCCTGCTCCAGCTCCCTGTCCTGGGCTCCTTGAGCTGTGGTCTGGGTTCAGCAGCCTCTCCCCACTGCCTGATTGAAACAGACATTTTCTGAAGTTCTTCCAAAGTATCTTCTTCTGGAAATTTGTTGTACTCCAAATATTTGTGGGTTCAGTCACTTCAAAACCAGTTCAGAGGCTTAATCTGTTGTTGATTTGAGAGACTGCTTGGAGGAACTCAGATAAAGACAAATCTACTCTCCATCATCTTGGCTCTGCCCCTCCTCAAATGAAATTCTTCTAGAGAAATTAATTGGCTCCTCCAGATGCTTTGTCTTAGAAGCTATTATTTGGGGGAAATCTGTGATCTTCCATTTCAGACTCTACAGCTTTCTTCTCCATCACTCTCAACTTCTCTTGTCAAAGTGAGAACTCCTTCGTTCCCTTCCTCAAATCTTAGTTCATCAACAAGATTTCAATGACCTTTTTATATAAAGCAGCAGCATTCATCAGTGTAGGTACCTGAGAGAGTCAAACTTTCTTGGGAATATTTGATTCAATGCCAGCATTTGTTTGTATTGAAGATTTTCAGAAGAATAATAAGGCTTAAAGTCAGACATGCTTTCCCATTCTCAAAAAGAGAATTACAAACTATTATCAATCACAAGAAAAATTGCCACAAGTCACAAATAAATAAGATAAATGTATATCAAGCAATGCTAACATTTCAACTAATAACCAGTAAAATGTCAAAGAAGATAAGCAATGAGTTGAAACAAATATTAAAGGACCAGTGGAAGGGCTAATCCATGCCTAGCAGAGTTGTGAATTGGTCTGACCATTCTGGAAAACAGTTTGGAATTATGCTACAAAAGTTACCAAAAAGCAATTTCTCAATAAGCATCTATTAAGCACCTACTATATAGGAGATACTTTGCTGTTACTTGGGAAAATGACCATTTTCTTTGACTTGGAGATCTCTCTTCTAAGCATATATGCCTTAGGAATCAAAGACAGAAAGATATTGTGTGTGTGTGTGTGTGTGTGTGTGTGTGTGTGTGTGTGTGAGAGAGAGAGAGAGAGAGAGAGAGAGAGAGAGAGAGAGAGAGAGAGAGAGAGATGCATAAGTACACTGTTGTGAGAATCTAATGAGATTATATTGTAAAGCACATAGTATAGTACTTGGGACATAGTAGCTGCTTAATAAATATTTATTTCTCCATAGACTAGTAGTTAAACAACTTGTGATACATGAATGTAATAGGATTGTACTATGCCAGAAGAAAAGATGAATATGAAGAATTCAAAGAAGCAAAGATGTATATGAAATAATACAGAATAAATTAAGCAGAACTGAAAAAATAATATACCCAATGACTACAACAATGTAAATGGGAAGAACGCAAATGAAAGTAAATATTATTTAATTGAACCAACCAAGCCTGTGTCTGAGAAAGATATAATAAAATGCATGTCAATGAAGGGAGCTTCATTGGAGAGAGGGGTGTTGTGCATGAGAAATATTGTATATATTGTCCAACTCCATTGCTGTGTTGGTCAGTCTTATTGAGCTTCTTTCTTAATAGTATCTACCTCAACAGGTTCTTGTCATAGTTAATGGGAAAATAATTGTAAAGCATTTAGCCAGTGCCGAGTGACATACAAAGTTAGCTACTATTTTTTTTTCTTCTCTTTCATTTTTATCTTTTTGTTACAAGGGATGATGGCTCATTAGACCAGGCTGGGGAAAAGGATAGCATTAGAAAATGAAAGTGATGTAAAAAGAAAATATATCAATTAAGTTTAAATTTTTGAAAGAGAAAGGAAGAAAATAAGAAGTATTCAGTAGAAGTGCTATGTGGGTAGCAAAATGGTTCGGGTTTCAGGATGCTGAATTCTCCTTCCTGGGTGAGCTTTTCTTTCCTATAATCAGTGACTCTTAGATAGCCAAGAATATTGTCTTGTCCTTTGGGTCCTGTTTCCCCATTGTCCCTCTAAAAAAGAGAAAATGGGAAATCTATTTCAGACATTTTTTGAGTAAAAGTACCGACTCTAGGAATCAATGAAATTAGATTGAAAACTTGCCTCTAATGTCAATAATAATAATAATAGCTAGCATTGATATGATTGTAAAAAATTCACAAAGCATTTTATGTATCATCTTGTTTTAATGCTCACAAGACTATGAGGTACTTTTTCACATTTTCCCCCTTTGATTTGATTTTTCTTGCACAGCATGACAAATAAGGAAATATTTTAGAAGAATTGCACATGTTTAATCTATATCAGATTGCTTGCTGTCTTGGAGGGGAGAGGGAGAAAAATTTGGAACACAAGGTTCCATATAAAGGTAAATGTTGAAAACTATCATCGCATGTATTTATTTAGAAAAAAATACTATTAAACATTTTTTTAAAGACTGAGGTAAGTAGTTATTATCCTCACTTTACAGATTGGGAAACTAAGGTTAAAAGAGGCTAATAACTTATCCAGAATAATATAGCCAGAAAAATCTGTGAGGTAATATTGAAATTCAGATCTTCTTGACTCCAAGCCCAGCATATCTTCCATTGGACCTCTGAGCTACCTCTTAACTTCCCTAAGCCTCAGTTTCTTTAATTGTAATAGCAATTAGTATTTATATAATGGTTTAAGGTTTGCAAAATGCTTTGCATATATTATTTCACAATAACTTTGGGGGGAAGATACTGTCAGTATCTCCATTTTACAGTTGTGGAAACTGAGGCAGATAGAATTAAAATGATTTTCTAAGGGTCACATAGCTAATAAAGATCTGAAATTTGAATTCAAGTCTTTCTGACTTCAGGCCTAGTGCTTTATCCACTGAGCCCCTTGGTAATTTCCACTTATTTTTGACATGGCTTCTCATTTGGAGTATTTCTTCCTCTAACTCTTAAGGGCTAGTTTCTTTACTTAAGTTAATTAATGAGTAAAATTCTCTTTGCCCTTAATGACTTTTAATTAGCAGCCAATTGAGTTATTTAATTAAAATACATTATCCCAGGGTTGTTGTGATGATCAGATGAAATAATATATGTAAAGCACTTAGCCCAAATGCCTGACACATAGGTGCTATATAAATGCTAGCTTTCACAATTATTAGCCATTATCATAAATAGCCTCATTTCTATGGAATTTACTACATGGCACATCATTTTGAAAATAAATGCCATTCAATTACAATAGATTTGGGAAGGAAAATGCCAATCACATCCAGAGAAAGAAATATGGAGACTGAATGTGGAATGAAGTACATAGTATTTTACCTCTTTGTTTCTTTCTTGTATTTTTTTTTATTTTGGTCTGATTTTTATTGCACAACATGACAAATATGAAAATATGTTTAAAAGATTGTACAAACAAGAGAACTGTTCAGTTCTGCACACATATATTGTATCTAGGATATATTGTGACATATTTAACATGTGTAGGACTGCTTGTCATCTGGAAGAGAGGGTGGAGGAAAGGAGGGGAAAAGTTGGAACAGAATTGAGTGCAAGAGATAATGTTGTAAAAAATTACCCAGGCATGGGTTCTGTCAATAAAAAGTTATTATTTAAAAAAATAATTACACATATTTAACTTATGTCAGAGTGTTTGCTGTTTTGGAGAGGAAGAAGTGAGAGAGGGAGAGAGAAAAATTTGTAAGACAAAGTTTTTCTTTTTTTTTTTCTTTTTTTTTTTTTATAATAACTTTTTATTGACAGAACCCATGCCAGAAATAACCCAGGAAGAAAAACAAAAATGCACAGTTTACATTCGTTTCCCAGTGTTCTTTCTTTGAGTGTAGCTGCTTCTGTCCATCATTGATCAATTGAAACTGAGTTAGGTCTTCTCTTTGTCAAAGAAATACACTTCCATCAGAATACATCCTCAAATAGTATCATTGTTGAGGTATATAATGATCTCTTGGTTCTGCTCATTTCACTTGGCATCAGTTCGTGTAAGTCTCTCCAAGCCTCTCTGTATTCATCCTGTTGGTCATTTCTTACAGAACAACAATATTCCATAACATTCATATACCACAATTTACCCAACCATTCTCCAATTGATGGGCATCCATTCATTTTCCAGTTTCTAGCCACTACAAACAGGGCTGCCACAAACATTTTGGCACATACAGGTCCCTTTCCCTGAAAACAAAAATTTTTCAAAAATGAATGTTGAAAATATTTTTACATGTATTTGGAAAAATAAATATTGTTGAGAAAAAATGCCATGAATGTCTTATTTATAAATTACCTTAAATTCCCAATGTCTTTCTTCCCTTAAGCCATCCCTTGAACAAAGATTTCAAAAAAGAGGAAAAAACCACATCAGTGTTTTTCATTAATATAATGAAATGTCCTGCCATTGTATAGACAGGGCTTCATATACAGAAGATGGACCTTCTCATATCCATTCTTTGGGGACAAATGTGGCCAATATAATTTCACATTTGATTTTGTTTTGTTGTTGTTCTTGCTCTTTCCATTTACATTATTGTAGTCATGATTTTGCTGTTACTTTGTTTACTGATTCTGTTTATTTTGAATCAGTTCACATAAGTTTTTCTATATTTCTTTGGATTCATCACAGTCACTGTTTTAAAATAAGATTCCTTTACAGCTTGTTTAACCACGTCCCTGTTGATGGGCATCTACTTTGTTTCCAATTCTTTGCTACTACAAAAAGTTCTGCCATAAATATTTTGGAATAGATGTGATCTTTCTTTTTATCATTAACTTTTTTGGAGTAGACCCTTAATAATGGGATATCTAGGTCAAAGGGTATGGATACCTTAACTAGTTTCTTGATTTAATTCCAAACTATTGTATAAAATGGTTACATCAATTTACAGCTCCAGCAACAATGTATTAATGTGCCAGTTTTTCCATAATCCATGAAATATTAACTACTACCATGGTCTGGAATTATTAATAGTAATATTAATTACTGGGAAGTTAGGTGATACAGTAGATAGAGCAAGTCAGGAAGACTATTCAAATCCAATCTTAGCTATGTGACTGAGCAAGTCACTTAATCCTGTTTGCCTCAGTTTCCTCACCTGTAAAATGATCTGGAGAAAGAAATGGCAAGCCACCTCAGTATCTTTGCCCCAAAAAATCCCATATGGTTTTACAAAGAATCAGATACAACTGAATGACAACCACAAAATTTTATACAGGACCTTAGAATTTATAAGGAACTTTACACATATTAATTTATTTGACCTAATGAGGTAACTACAGATATTATAATCTCCATTTTACCCGTTAGGAAAGTAATCAGACAGTTGGCAAGTGCTAGAGGCAGGATTTGAAGCTAAGACTCTTTGATTGTAAATCTAGAGTTCAACCCACTAGTTCACTCTCCCTTGTATTTATTAATTAGAGCTCTAATGAATCATTATGCTAATCTGGAGCAAGGAAATTGATGACACCCTGAGAGCTGTCTTAAAATTTTAAATGGAGTCTCTGAATTGTCTTACTTACTAAAAAACCTAAAAAGGACAACCACCACCTCCAAAGGAGAGAACATGTGCTAGTTTACTAATTTGTTAAATGAGCAAGTTGGGCTAGAGGCAGTGTGAAGTAACTGGTAGAGAACTATACTTGCATCAGTCACTGTCTAGTTGTACGAACTTGGACAAGCCAATTTTGTAAATCTTAACTTTTTCATCTATAAAATGAGAGGATTGGGGTTCCTTCTAAGGTCCTCCCAACTCTAAATCTATGATTAATTAACACTGATTAAGCACCTACTATGTGCCAAGCACGATGGCTACAGGTAAGGAGAAGGAAACAATCCCTACTTACAAGGAGTTTACATTCACCTTATGATCTTTCCCAGTTCTAAATTCATGCTCCTTTGAGCTTGTGTTAAGCCAGCAGAATGGCAAGAAGAAAGTGAAGGATCTTGAAGAGAAATGAGTGTTTCAAGACCTGTCAATTTTAAACACATTTCACGTTCAATCTCACTTCTTGACTCTCCCCTTCCACACCTGTTCACAGTAGTGTGAGCTTCTGCCATAGGAATGTAGGCGCCTCCCTTTGCGTCCACTGTCCCAGGACAAAGACACTGGATACACCTCTGATGAATTACACCTCTCTCCTTAGCAGGGATGCCCTCTCTGCTGCAGCAGCTTCTCCTTCCTCATTCCCAAAGGGGATAGTAACCTGCACTCCCTTTTTGATGGCTGGCATTATTTTTGCTCTGAAGTTCAACCTTGCCTTCCAGGCTACTTTCCATCAGCTGTGAGGAATGTGCTTCCTCCTTTCAATCTGGGATTGTCCTGTTACACTATTTCCTTCTCATCTCCTCCTACTCCTTTTTCCCACTGATACTTCTTTCCCCACTCAGGAAAGACAAAAGCCTATAGAAGAGGCATGGCAAATTCTAGATACTACAAAGCAGTTAGCCTGACAGAGTTTTCAGGGGATCCAGTCCCTCCTCCTAACATTGGGCAACACACTTCAAGTTTACTCCTTGGAACAATAGCCAAATGCTGGCTTACCTTCAAAAGTAGTAGTAGTAGTAGTAGTAGTAGTAGTAGTAGTAGTAGTAGTAGTGGTGGTAGCAGCGGCAGTAATAGTAGTAGCAATGGTGGTAGTGGTGGTAGCAGTAGCAGCAGTAGCAGTGAATAGTAGTAGTAGTAGTAGTAGTAGTAGTAGGAATAGTAAGAATGGTAGCAGTAGTAGTAGTAATGGTAATAGTAGTAGTAGTGAGAATAGTAATAATAGTAGGGATAATTAGTAGTGGTAGTAATAATAATAGTATTAGTATTACTACTAATAGTAGCAGCAGTGAGTAATAGTAGTAGTAATAGTAATAGCAATGGTAATAATAGTAGTAGTAGTAGGAATAGTAATAGTAGTAGGAGTAGTCATAGAAATAGTAGGAATAAAATTACCCTGGCATGGATTCTGTCAATATAGAGTAATTATTAAATAAAATTTTTAAAAAGAGGAAAAAAAAAAGAAATAGTAGGAATAGTAAGAATGGTAGCAGTAGTAGTAGTAATGGTAATAGTAATAGTAGTAGGAACAGTAGCAGTAGTAGTAGTGATGGTAATAGTAGTAGGAGTAGTCATAGAAATAGTAGGAATAGTAAGAATGGTAGCAGTAGTAGTAGTAATGGTAATAGTAGTAGTAGTGGGAACAGTAGCAATAGTAGTAGTGATGGTAATAGTAGTAGGAGTAGGAGTAGTAGTAGTAGTAATGGTAATAGTAGTAGTAGTAGGAATAGTAATAGTAGTAGGAATAGTTAGTAGCGGTAGTAGTAATAGTAGTAGTAGTAGTACTTCTAATAGTAGCAGCAGTGAGTATTAGTAGTAGTCATAGTAATAGTAATGGTAATAATAGTAGTAGTAGGAATAGTAGCAGTAGTAGTAGCAATAGTAATAGTAGTAGTAGAAATAGTAATAGTAGTAAGAATAGTAGCAGTAGTAGTAGTAATGGTAATAGTAGTAGTAGTAGGAATAATAGCAATAGTAGTAGTAGTAATGGTAATAGTAGTAGGAGTAGTAGCAGTAGTAGTAGTAATGATAATAGTAGTAGTAATGATAATAGGAGGAGGAGGAGTGATGGTAATAGTAGTAGTAGTAGTAGTAGTAGTAGAAGGAATAGTAATAGTAGTTGGAATAGTCAGTAGTGGTAGTAATAATAGTAGTAGGAATAGTCAGTAGTGGTAGTAATAATAGTAGTAGTAGGAATAGTTAGTAGTGGTAGTAGTAATGGTAATAGTAGTAGGAGTAGGAGTAGTAGCAGCAGTAGTAGTAATGGTAATAGGAGTAGGAGTAGTAGCAGCAGTAGTAGTAATGGTAATAGGAGTAGTAGTAGGAATAATAGCAATAGTAGTAGTAATGGTAATAGGAGTAGGAGTAGGAGTAGTAGGAGTAGGAGTAGGAACAGTAAAAGAATGGTAGCAGTAGTAGTAATTGTAATAGCAGTAGGAATAGTAATAGTAATAGTAGTAATGATAATAGGAGTAGGAGTAGGAGTAGAAGGAGTAGTAGTGGTGGTAGCAGCGGCAGTAATAGTAGTAGCAATGGTGGTAGTGGTGGTAGCAGTAGCAGCAGTAGCAGTGAATAGTAGTAGTAGTAGTAGTAGTAGTAGTAGGAATAGTAAGAATGGTAGCAGTAGTAGTAGTAATGGTAATAGTAGTAGTAGTGAGAATAGTAATAATAGTAGGGATAATTAGTAGTGGTAGTAATAATAATAGTATTAGTATTACTACTAATAGTAGCAGCAGTGAGTAATAGTAGTAGTAATAGTAATAGCAATGGTAATAATAGTAGTAGTAGTAGGAATAGTAATAGTAGTAGGAGTAGTCATAGAAATAGTAGGAATAAAATTACCCTGGCATGGATTCTGTCAATATAGAGTAATTATTAAATAAAATTTTAAAAAGAGGAAAAAAAAAAGAAATAGTAGGAATAGTAAGAATGGTAGCAGTAGTAGTAGTAATGGTAATAGTAATAGTAGTAGGAACAGTAGCAGTAGTAGTAGTGATGGTAATAGTAGTAGGAGTAGTCATAGAAATAGTAGGAATAGTAAGAATGGTAGCAGTAGTAGTAGTAATGGTAATAGTAGTAGTAGTGGGAACAGTAGCAATAGTAGTAGTGATGGTAATAGTAGTAGGAGTAGGAGTAGTAGTAGTAGTAATGGTAATAGTAGTAGTAGTAGGAATAGTAATAGTAGTAGGAATAGTTAGTAGCGGTAGTAGTAATAGTAGTAGTAGTAGTACTTCTAATAGTAGCAGCAGTGAGTATTAGTAGTAGTCATAGTAATAGTAATGGTAATAATAGTAGTAGTAGGAATAGTAGCAGTAGTAGTAGCAATAGTAATAGTAGTAGTAGAAATAGTAATAGTAGTAAGAATAGTAGCAGTAGTAGTAGTAATGGTAATAGTAGTAGTAGTAGGAATAATAGCAATAGTAGTAGTAATGGTAATAGTAGTAGGAGTAGTAGCAGTAGTAGTAGTAATGATAATAGTAGTAGGAATAAGAGTAGGAGGAGGAGTAATGGTAATAGTAGTAGTAGTAGTAGTAGTAGTAGGAATAGTAAGAATGGTAGCAGTAGTAGTAGTAATGGTAATAGTAGTAGTAGTGAGAATAGTAATAATAGTAGGGATAATTAGTAGTGGTAGTAATAATAATAGTATTAGTATTACTACTAATAGTAGCAGCAGTGAGTAATAGTAGTAGTAATAGTAATAGCAATGGTAATAATAGTAGTAGTAGTAGGAATAGTAATAGTAGTAGGAGTAGTCATAGAAATAGTAGGAATAAAATTACCCTGGCATGGATTCTGTCAATATAGAGTAATTATTAAATAAAATTTTAAAAAAGAGAAAAAAAAAAAGAAATAGTAGGAATAGTAAGAATGGTAGCAGTAGTAGTAGTAATGGTAATAGTAATAGTAGTAGGAACAGTAGCAGTAGTAGTAGTGATGGTAATAGTAGTAGGAGTAGTCATAGAAATAGTAGGAATAGTAAGAATGGTAGCAGTAGTAGTAGTAATGGTAATAGTAGTAGTAGTGGGAACAGTAGCAATAGTAGTAGTGATGGTAATAGTAGTAGGAGTAGGAGTAGTAGTAGTAGTAATGGTAATAGTAGTAGTAGTAGGAATAGTAATAGTAGTAGGAATAGTTAGTAGTGGTAGTAGTAATAGTAGTAGTAGTATTACTACTAATAGTAGCAGCAGTGAGTATTAGTAGTAGTCATAGTAATAGTAATGGTAATAATAGTAGTAGTAGGAATAGTAGCAGTAGTAGTAGCAATAGTAATAGTAGTAGTAGAAATAGTAATAGTAGTAAGAATAGTAGCAGTAGTAGTAGTAATGGTAATAGTAGTAGTAGTAGGAATAATAGCAATAGTAGTAGTAATGGTAATAGTAGTAGGAGTAGTAGCAGTAGTAGTAGTAATGATAATAGTAGTAGGAATAAGAGTAGGAGGAGGAGTAATGGTAATAGTAGTAGTAGGAATAGTAATAGTAGTTGGAATAGTCAGTAGTGGTAGTAATAATAGTAGTAGGAATAGTCAGTAGTGGTAGTAATAATAGTAGTAGTAGGAATAGTTAGTAGTGGTAGTAGTAATGGTAATAGTAGTAGGAGTAGGAGTAGTAGCAGCAGTAGTAGTAATGGTAATAGAGTAGGAGTAGTAGCAGCAGTAGTAGTAATGGTAATAGGAGTAGTAGTAGGAATAATAGCAATAGTAGTAGTAATGGTAATAGGAGTAGGAGTAGGAGTAGTAGGAGTAGGAGTAGGAACAGTAAAAGAATGGTAGCAGTAGTAGTAATTGTAATAGTAGTAGGAATAGTAATAGTAATAGTAGTAATGATAATAGTAGTAGGAGTAGGAGTAGAAGGAGTAGTAGTAGTGATGGTAATAGTAGTAGTAGTAGTAGGAATAGTAAGAATGGTAGCAGTAGTAGTAGTAATGGTAATAGTAGTAGTAGTAGTAGGAATAATAGCAATAGTAGTAGTAATGGTAATAGTAGGAATAGTAGCAGTAGTAGTAGTAATGATAATAGGAGGAGGAGGAGGAGGAGTAGTGATGGTA
This sequence comes from Antechinus flavipes, assembly GCF_016432865.1. Lineage (NCBI taxonomy): Eukaryota > Metazoa > Chordata > Mammalia > Dasyuromorphia > Dasyuridae > Antechinus > Antechinus flavipes. Next base: position 114,150,398 of record NC_067399.1, read on the forward strand.
ATAGTAGTAGTAGGAATAGTAGTAGTAGTAGAAATAGTAAGAATGGTAGCAATAGTAGTAGTAATGGTAATAGTAGTAGTAATAGCAGCAGCAGCAGCAGCAGTGAGTAATAGTAGCAGTAGTAGTGATGATAATATTAATAGTAGGAGGAATAGTAATAGTAGTAATAACAGTAGGAATAGTAGCAACAGCAGTAGCGGCAGCAGTAGTAGTAATATAGCAGTAGTTGTGGTGGTGGTAGTGATAGTGATGGTAGCAGCAACAGTAGCAATAATAACGGTGGCAATGGTGGTGGTGGTAATAGTAAAAGTAATAGTAGTAAGAAGATGGTGATTAGTAGTAGTAATCACAGTGAGGGTGATGGTGATAGTGGTAGTTGTAGTAATAACAGTAGCAATGATAGTAATAATAGTAGCAACAATAGGAATAGCTGGTTTTGCAAAATGATTTACAAAATTCTTTACATATATCATCTCATTTGATTTTTTCATAACAACTCTGGAATGTTGGTATTATTTCCCTTTTTACAGATAAGGAAACTGAGGCTGAGAAGTAAAGTGACATAGAGGGAGTAAATTTCTAAGGCAGGATTCAAATTTAGACCTTCTTGACCCCAAATTCAGTGCCTCAAATCTCTCCCTATTCCAGACCATTGTTTTTACTCTAAAGATCTGAGACACAGGCCATCCTTCATTCAGCAGCCAAAGTGATTTTTCCAAAGCACAAGTCTGACCCTTTACCCACCCCACTCCTGTCCCAACACAGACACTCAATAAATTCTGATAGTTCACTATGTTTTCCAATATTAAATGTAAAGCCCTCCCTTTGTTTAGAATTTAAGGCTTTATAAGCCAATTGCTTCCTACCTTTCCAATTTTCTTCTTTTTTCCTCCTTCTCTTCCACACATTCTACAATCCAGCCACAGTGACCAATTTGCTCTTCCTCTTACACAACACACCATAACCTTTCCTTAACTGTCCCCAGTGTACAGAATGCTCTCCTTCTTCCCCTTTGCCTCTTGACTTCCCTGGCTTCCTTGAAGGCTCGGTGTTAGTGTTTTTCCTCTGACATTCCCTTCTATTTACACTGTGTGTGTGTGTGTGCATACACACATATGTATATACATATATAATGCACCTATAGAAGTCACTATGTGTATATATGCATATACCATCTTGAGTGTACATAGCTATTTGCTGCTGTCTTCCCTATTTGGATAGGAATTCCTTAAGGGCAGGGACAGTTTGTTTTTACCCCTTTTTGCAGTCCTTGCTCTTAATGCAGTTTCTCGAACATAGTAAAATTTCAATCAATGCTTGTTGACAGACTCCTCTATCCACCATTCTAACTCTCCTTCCTCTGTGCTTTTTTTTTCTTCCTAGTCTAATTAGGAAACCACTTCTGAGCCCAGAGGCACAAGATTGCTATATCTACACTCTTTTCACTAAGGACCTTTCCACTAGGCATTTACAAACTGGATTCAACATGGTTCAGTCCTTCAGGACTTCTAATGAGAGGGGTACCGGATTCCTTTTACTCCCTCTTAGTTCACTGCCCTTCCCTTTAGAATCCATCGGTCTCTGCTGATTACAGGGAAGTCTTAGCTACCTAGAGTCCCACCGCATGGCAGAACATGGCATGTCTCTTGCGCCAGGCTGGGAACTCTGAAGAAGGATGAGACTTAGGACCTCATATGGGAAAGAGCAATTTGGGGAAGATTCCATATGGTCAGGCCTTCCAGGTGCAGGGGTTGGACTCTTCTCTCTATCCTAAGATTCATGCTTGAGTACTTCGTCATATTGGGTCACAAATCATATTATTAAAGTGTCAGAGTTTCAGGGGGTCTCAGAGGCCATCGAATCCCATCCCCTCATTTTACAGATGAAGAAACTGAGGTCCAGGGAAGCTCAGTGTCTTGTTCAGTCTTTTCAATTGTGTCTAACCCTTTGTGACTCCATTTGGGGTTTTCTTGATCCCTAGGGTGGTTTGCTATTCATTTCTTCAGATCATTAAGTGACTTAGCCAGAGTCACACAGCTAATTAATATTTGAGATTGGATTTGAACTCAGATCTTCCTAACTTCCTAACTCCGGAGCCAGTAATCTGCCCACTGCATCACTAGCTGTCTCAAGAGATTAAGCAGGAGAAGGAAGATTTGATCCAGACCCCCTGACTCCAAAGCCAATATTCTTTCCATTGTCCCATGTTGGCATGGGACATATAATTGAAGTCGTGTATCTGAAAATGTCTACTGCCTTTTGACTGAAACATCAATAGAATTGAATGCAGGTTTTCTGAGGTATGTGTTGAGTGTGTGACAGAAGGACTACCTTATAGACTCATGCATCCTTGATGGGCACGTGAGAATCTCCTTTTTTAAAACTGTTGGAAAATTAACTTCGAATAATGAGTGATCAAGTACCATGACCCATGTCTTTTCTTCACCCTTCCATCTAATTTCTATTTTATTTTTTTGCTGAGGCAATTGGGGTTAAGTGACTTGCCCCGGGTCACACAGCCGGAAGTGTTAAGTGAGTTCAAACTCAGGTCCTCCTGACTTCAGGGCTGCAGCTCTATCCACTGCGCTACCTACCTGCGCCAATTCTTTTCTTATTTAGTATGACTTCATCTTCTAGAGGACCAAGAGTGCTAAAAAATATAACATCCATGATCCATAAGGGAACACTTCTGCCTGACTTCATTGCCAGAGTCAATCTCAATTCCTTGCTCTGACTCACCTTCCATATTTATCTCCCATATGGAGCCTCCTCCCTCTACTCTGACCGCCCCAATCCCAGTTAAGGCTTTCATCACTCCTTGACTGGACCATTGCAATAGAATTATGGCTGGTCTCTCCTCCCCGAGTCTCTCACCCCACTAGTGCATCCTCTTCTCAGCTGCTAAGGTGAGGGTGCTAAAGCATAAGCTTGACCATATCACCTCACCTACCTCCTGTCCTGCTCATCAGCTCCAGTTGCTCATTGTTACTTCTAAACTCACATATAAAATCCTCTGCTTGGCATTTAAAGCTATTCGTAAGTTATTTCATCTACCTACCTTTCCAGTCTTCTTACACTTCGGTCTCCTCCACATACTACAATACAGCTACACTGGTCCTCTAGCTGTTCCTTTTATAGGATTCTCCCCCTCAGCCTTTGTACTGCTTGCTCCCCATGCCTAAAGTACTCCATTCCTTCAACATCATCTCTTAATTTTGCTGATTTCCTTTAAGGCTCAACTGAAAGCCTTCTCCTCACAGGAAGCCTTCTCCATTTCCCCAGCTACTAATGCCTTCCCTTTGGAATTATTTTCCATTTGCATTGTACATATCTTAAATGTACATAGCTACTTATGCTGGCTCCTCCATTAGAGTGTCTGTCCCTTGAGGGGAGGGACTGTGCCATCAAGGCATTTTCTCCTTCTTTCTTTGCATCCTCTCCACTTAGATGGTGCCCATCAATTAATGAGTGCTTAATAAAAGTCGATTTGCCAACTGACTGTCATGGAAACCACTCAGCCCTGAGAGAAGCTCTAAGAAGCCTTGGCCTAGATTTAGAAATTATATCAATTGATCTAAACTTGGAAAGAAGCTGGAAGAAAGCACAGAGAAAGGGAAGTTCTAAGATATTACTGAGCTCTGTGTTGAAGAGTTGAACAGGATGGGTTTGTTCGCATGGAACACAGGATGGGTCTGATATCATGGAACATAGGCGACTGAGCATGAAATGCTTTTACTGAAGGTGCAGGTTCAGGTTCTGGAGATATTGGAGGATAGGAAATCAAGTGTTTCACTCCATTTGAAGAGAAACGATAGCTAGATCTTAAGTGAATCTAAGGCCAATGAGCTACAACAGAAGATCCTCATGTTGGTCATTGAGACAATACTGAAGAGACATGGAGACAACATGACTGATTGACTTTTTTTTTTTTTTTACCTCATTCATCCACATCCTTTCCTAAGTTTTCTTTAGTCTGTTTCTTCCTTAGCCAATACCTCCAAGAGGTGTAGAAGATTGAAAATGTGTATGGGAAAGTGAAAGAATAATTCTATTACTTTATTCTCTCATTATTCATATTGGTTTTGGTGTCTTAATTAAAAGCTTTGACCTTGAAATTGTAGTTTTTGCGTGGTCTATGATGGAAAATGTTGCACTAGTGGGGGCTCATATAAGATTCAAAGCATTGATTTTCCAAAATAGCCCACATCAAATCTTGGAAAAGTAATAAGGGATTATAGAACCAAAGTAGGAAGAAGGTCTAATACCATATAGGTTAAAACCTTTAAAATACTTTGTAAATGTCAGCCCTCATCCTCTAGGGTATTAATTACAGGAAAATTAGCTTATCATGGCTAATTAATGACCATAAGTTCTTTGTTCTGGTATTCCCACAATCTTTGCTATCCTTCTCCAAAGATTGTCTTTATGTTGGGGGAGAAAAAAAAAATATATATATATATATCCTGATAGATTTGATCCTACTTGTGCATCCAACTTGTGAACTTCTAAGTTAATAGTGTTGCCATCTTTATGGGGATAAGATTGTTTTTCCTTCAAGTAGACTTCATTGACGATGACTGAATGTTTCTGAAGCATTGATTGCAATGATGATTTCTCTCTTTTCTGTCTCAGGGAAATGCTGAGCCTAGATCTGTTTCTCTGGGCCCTTAATGTCAGTCATTCAACGCTCTAACTAAGCACCTGAACTGAAGTAAGCGTCTCATCATGGAACTTGTCAAATTGCTCGACGCCACGTCCAGTTAAGCAATACGAAAGGTTGATGGTAGGAGAGTCAGTTTGCCTTTCAAATGAAATTACAGAGATGCTTTTCCCCTTGATATCAAAGCAGATTTAAGGGAAGGACCAGAAAGAGAGAGTAAAAGGAGGAACCAGTTAATGGGTTATAGTCATTGGCTATTGACTATTTTGTTACCATGTGGACCTGTCCAGATATGCTACATTAAGTGAATCTTATGAGTAACTCTTCTCCCAGAACAATGGTCTCTTCTATAATTAGTCAAGTTCAACTGAATGGGTTGGACCCAACATTCTGCCACATTTCAAAGAGATGAGTCAAGGCTTAATATGAAAAACTCAGCTCTTCAGCTACAGTTTAGCTTAGACATGTAAAAGTTACCTGCCTTCTGTCTCTGCTATCTCTGACTTGTTGTTGCCCAGGTAGAAACAGGACAAAGGAGATACAGGGGTTTATGGATAGAAACAATGGTTAGTGGGCATTTGGAGGACACCAGGTAAAAAAGGAGCTGGGCAAGCAATTCTACAATTGAGGCAGCAGGATTCACACTATTTTAGTTATGCCAAGATCTAGTTCTATAAATTTGCTCGGCTGGGAGATATGGTTTTCAACTGTCTGAGTCCTTAGACTTCAGATCCCTCTCACATCATTTCCTCCAAAAGATTAATTGTTAGGCTAGAAAAGGTCACGTAAATGTGAATCCAGTGAAGGATCTCCTTCGGAAAAATAATCCAATTCTGCCTCCAGATTCAGATAATTCCATACCTCTTCCTGTTTCACAGGTTTCATTAAAAAGGACCCTTTTCAACACAGAAGGAATGAGGAAAGATGAGCTGCCCATAAATATGTCTTGCCACCAGTCTTCCTTATCAGTGTTTTTGGCTTTTAACCTTGCTCCCCTTGCCTGACACTCGGGGATGCTTCTTTGAGATCCCCTGAGCTCCATAAAGCTATGGGGAAGGCAAAAAGAAGATTATCATCACCTGTCATATTTTCTAGTCTACTCCCCAGATCAAATTACAAATCTAGAACAATCAACTGAACAAAAATATCTATAAAATTGGAAAGACAAAAATGAAAAAGTTGCAAATGACTCACTAGATTTAATGCTGTGTCTCAATGAATTTTGAAGGGACAGGTTTCTGAAATAACCCACCTTGTCATGAAACAAGATTTAGGTACTTCATCCTAGCCAGGCTGGCTATTTCTGGACTTAGGCCCAGAGTAACTCCCCATCTCTTCCCAGAACAAGGAATGATGAAACTTGATCCCAATTTGTTTCTAGGCCTAACCTAGGAAAAGTATTTATTTTCAGCTCCTTTGGTCTGAAAACCTTTGAACGCTCAACTAAGAAAAGTTCATTGATACTTCTGACCTAGAAGTGCTTTCACTAGGCAATGTTCCAGATGAGATGGGCCTGGGAACTGACATTGTGACCCCTTGGGCTGGAGTTTATCCTGGGCTAAACACCTTGATTGGAGGCCAGGAGCTGCTTGCCATTTGTAGGCGTCCACGGGGCAGGTACCCCACTTAGTCCTACTGCTCCTCTCACTCCTGAGAGACACCTGTGCCCCAAGCAAGCGCGGTGGTAGGGTACAAGGACCAGACAATGTTTGTTACTGAACCCACAGCTCATAGGAGTTGGGTTCCCAAGTATCCCCACTCTTGCCTTAGCAACCTGGATCCTCCTAATGGCTCAAGACCATCAGCTCCCGTGAGCAGTCAGTTTTTACATAGAACTGAAGGCAAAGCAGCCTGCTAGTAACTACGCAAGTGGTTCCCTGAGGAAAGAGAGTAAGATGGTTCTCTTTTCATTCTCCTACCTTAGGAGTTACATTTCTTCAGGTTGCTGGGAAGAATCAAGATGCCAGGTGATTGATTTTGTCTACATTGTGAGATTGGGATCTTTCTAAAAAGCGCCGTCAGGCCATCCAAACCAGCTTCTCAGGGTATCGGGGTGGAGGAGCCCATCTCCTTAGCAACAAAGTGCTAGTGTTTTTTATTTATGAAGAATCACAACCGCCCCTAGTGTTTTTTACAAGTGTAAAACAGAAAAACCAACAGACCAGAACAAGGCTCCCTCTACAAAGAGCTGGCATTCCAAAGGAGGTGCTATTCCAAGAAATAGGGTGTGTGTTTGTGGCCTATTGAAGTTCAAAGGAACCAAAGATAGGGAATCCAGGCTGATCTGAAGGAGGGAATAGACAATGGCAAAGGTGTAGTCAGGATACTGGAGGTGGGTCAGGAGACTTGCATGGCTTGGGAGATCCAAATACGGGCACTCCCACAGCATTTTAAATGTACATGCCAGTCCCACAAGGAATGTAGTCTGCTGGGAGATGGGGCAATATCTCTGATGAATGTACTCGGGTTACCTCACTCCCCCACCTCTGGAGACACTGATCAGGGGACCATCAAAGGTGATGAAATGTAGATGGGTTCTGAAGCTCTTCCAGTCCCACCAGTTATTTCTCAATGTCTCCTTAGTGCCATGACCTTCTTGAAGACAATGGATATGTACACTGGTAGCTAAAGAAATTTGTATCCTTCACTCAAAAACAAACAACAAATCCTTTCTTACTTAGAGCTTAGATCTTTAGGCCTAGATTTTTTTTTTCTTGGACTATTAATGAATAATTTTGTGCTGCTTAGAAAAAAATTAATTTTTAGAGTTATCCAAAAGTGAAATGAGTTATCTAATGAATCAGTGAGTTTCCTTTTCCTTGAAGATCTTCATATTGAGGTTATATTATAATTTGTCCATCATATTCAAGCAAAGATCCTTCTCCAAGAATTGGTTGGAACAGATGATTGTGGAAGTCCCTTTCAACCCTAAATTTTGTGGTTCTTTATTAGTTACAATTCTACTTTATCAGTGATGTTTCTCAAGCAAAGAGATATCAACACTTTAATGGAATAGTCATGCAATAATGATATAATTCTACTTTCTTGCAATATGGTGGAATATCTATATGATTTATGGACAGAAAGAACCCTGAGACCTGGTCCAATCTCCCCTTTCATTCATTATCATGTCTGCCCTAGAAAAAGAATAGAATTATATAATATAATCTGAAGGAATTGAAAAAATGAGGAGCAAGGAGCAAGAGTCTGAAGATGAGCTGAATTATTTGAATGGTGTTTTAATTCCTCTTTGATGTAAAATAAGGAAGGTGGATGAGCAGAGAATCTTGGAATTATAATTTTCTCTCTGACCTGCTGAATGAATAGCTTAGTAGATAAGCTCAGTAGTTTTGGAGGAATGTCACCTATGCTCTGTATGACACCTGAGGAACTGTACCAGATTCCTTCCAGAACCTAAATTGCTATTAATTTAATAATTAAATTATTTCAGTATTTATAAAAATCCCTGATTTTATTAATGTGGCTACTCCCTCTACCAAAGCAGATCATAAAGCCTGTCACACCTCAGATAATCTTCATGAGTTACTGTAACCAAAACAATTCATCCCCCAGTGATCCTAAGTAATGAGAATTTACAAGAGCCATTCAGCAATAAACAAATGGTCAAAGAATATGAAGAGCAATTCTCAAAATAAGAAACTCAAGCTGCCAACGGCTATAAAGAAATAATTCTCCACATACCAAGATAAGATCAAAATGGGTCCATGACCTAGGCATAAAGAACGAGATTATAAATAAATTAGAGGAACATAGGATAGTTTATCTCTCAGACTTGTGGAGGAGAAAGAAATTTGTGACCAAAGATGAACTAGAGACCATTACTGATCACAAAATAGAAAATTTTGATTATATCAAATTAAAAAGCCTTTGTACAAACAGAACGAATGCAAACAAGATTAGTAGGGAAGTAACAAACTGGGAAAACATCTTTACAATTAAAGGTTCTGATAAAGGCCTCATTTCCAAAATATATAGAGAACTGACTCAAATTTATAAAAAATCAAGCCATTCTCCAATTGATAAATGGTCAAAGGATATGAACAGACAATTTTCAGATGAAGAAATTGAAACTATTACCACTCACATGAAAGAGTATTCCAAATCACTATTGATCAGAGAAATGCAAATTAAGACAACTCTGATATACCACTACACACCTGTCAGATTGGCTAAGATGACAGGAAAAAATAATGATGAATGTTGGAGGGGATGCGGGAAAACGGGGACACTGATGCATTGTTGGTGGAGTTGTGAACAAATCCAGCCATTCTGGAGAGCGATCTGGAATTATGCCCCAAAAGTTATCAAACTGTGCATACCCTTTGATCCAGCAGTGTTTCTATTGGGCTTATACCCCAAAGAGATACTAAAAAAGGGAAGGGGACCTGTATGTGCCAAAATGTTTGTAGCGGCCCTGTTTATAGTGGCTAGAAACTGGAAAATGAATGGATGCCCATCAATTGGAGAATGGCTGGGTAAATTGTGGTATATGAATGTTATGGAATATTATTGCTCTGTAAGGAATGACCAGCAGGATGAATACAGAGAGGCTTGGAGAGACCTTCATGGACTGATGCTAAGTGAGATGAGCAGAACCAGGAGATCATTATACACTTCGACAACGATATTGTATGAGGATGTATTCTGATGGAAGTGGATTTCTCTGACAAAGAGACTTAACTGAGTTTCATTGGAGAAATGATGGACAGAAACAGCTACACCCAAAGAAGGAATACTGGGAAATGAATGTGAACTATTTGCATTTTTGATTTTCTTCCCGAGTTATTTTTACCTTCTGAATCCAATTCTCCCTGTGCAACAAGAGAACTGTTCGGTTCTACAAATATGTATTGTATCTAGGATATACTGCAACATATTTAACATATATAGGACTGCTTGCCATCCTGGGGGGGGGGGTGAGGAGGGAGGGAGGGGAAAAAACGAAACATAAGTGATTGCAAGGGATAATGTCGTGTAAAAATTATCCTGGCATGGATTCTGTCAATACAAAGTTATTATTAAATAAAATAAAATTAAAAAAAAAAAAAGAAATAATTCTCCAAATCACTAATAATTAGAGAACTATACATTAAAGTTTCTCTGAGGTTTTATCTCAATACCTATCAAATTGCCAAATCGGTAAAAATGGAAAATGAAAAATGTTGGAAATGCTGCAGAAAACTGATACACAAATTCAGTGTTAGGGGAGCTATGAATTGCTAGGGCCATTCAGGAAAACAACTTGGAACTATGCTTAGTAAGTCACTAAATTGAAAATATCCTTTGACTCAGCAATACCTCTACTGAATTTCAATGGCTGGAGGAGAGGATGAGGCTTATGGCTTTGTACAGCGCTGCCTTATTTAAATCCAATTCACTTTCAAGGCAAGACAAGATTCTGTGATGGACAGAAAAATGGCAGTAACAAGGTTGTGTGTGTTCTCAGGCTCCACAGAGGTGAATGGGAGGGAGTGGGAAGTGTAGATCAGAAACAATTCCATACAGGCTTATTTAGGCCTGGCAGAGAGAGCTGAAGAGCTGGAGAGAATGGGTATGAAATTCAGATATCAATTACTTTTTTTTTTTAATTTGAGGACTAAGTTGCTGAAATAAACCAAAGGTCTCATTTTATCTTGGACCTCTTCAAGAATAAAGAATGAGCAACAACAACAATAACCTCTACTGGGTTTATACATCAAAGAGATCAAAGAAAGAAGAAAAGAGGCTATTTGCAAAATATAGACATATATATTTGTACCAGCTCTTTTGGGACTAGCTAAAAAGGAATGAAGGGGGTGCTTATAAATTGGGAAACAGAGAAACAAATTACAATATAGTGATGCAGTAAAAATACTATTATGCAATTAAAATGACAGAGTGATTGGTTTCAGAAACACCTGGGAAGAGTTACATGAAATGATACAGAGCAAAGTAAGCAGAACTAGGAAAACAATTTACACAACAACCTCATGAAAGAATTACGAACTCTGATCAATGCAGTTACCAATCATGATTCCAAAAGTTTGATAAAGATCCATGCTATCCACCTTCTGATAAAGGAGTGAATCGATGTGATAGATTCAGGATGCATTTTTGGATGTGGATAATTTGGGTGTTTGTTTTACTTGACTATGCATATTTGGCATAAAGATTTTGTTTTAATTTTTTTCTCCCAAATGGAGTAAGTAGGAAGGAAGAAAATAAATGTTTGATTTACTTTAAAAGAAAATTAATCTTAAAAAAAGACTCAGGAGGGGCAGTTAGGTGGCTCAATGGATAGAGCACCAGCCCTGAAGTCAGGAGGACCTGAGTTCAAATCTGATCTTAGGCACTTAACACTTTCTAATTGTGTGACCCTGGGCAAGTCACTTAACCCCAATTGCCTCAAGGGAAAAAAGACTTAGGAATCATTTAATTCCCATATAGCTCCATGTGCCATTACTGTGACTTCCCAGATCAAAACAATTTTCTCTGGCCATGATAGGCTTCTCTTATCAAAGCCCTTTGAAAAGACAGATGAGGTCTCACTTTTGTATTTGTATCCCTAACTCTTAACATAATGGTTAGTGCTTAGTAAATGCTGAATAAATGGATTTCATTCATGCGTATTCACTTGCTGCATGACTTTTAGGGAGAGCCCTGATCCTCAGCAGCCTTGCCCATGATCAGAACGACTTTCCAGAAAGGCGTTCTGGCTCCATCTCCAGAGATCTGCAGCTGCTTTTCCTGAGGTCATCCTCAGCATCTTTGAGGTTCTTTCCAAAGTCGTTGATAGCGATGTCTGCAGGTTACCAGGCCAACCCGAACCAAAAACATCACACTTGTCATAACTAACAGGACAACTAGAAGAGAGACAGAAAAATGAGCGTGAGACAGGAAGGACAGCCCGGTTCTCTGAACTGGAGAAAGCAGCATGAAAATTCTTTGACAGACAGAAAAATGACAGTGACAAGGTTGTGCGTACTCTCCAAATATGGAGAAGCTTCAGAAATATGAATGGGAGGGAGCAGGAAGTGCAGACCTGACATCGAGCTAGAGAGTGGGTATGGAATTCAGATATCTGCTAGTCCAGATTGGGGTTTTTGTGGTTATTATCGTTGTTTGTTTTTGTTTTGTTTTGTTTTGAAAATTTGAGGATCAAGTTGCAGAAATGAACCAAAGATCTCACTTTGGTTTGTAATGGCTAAAAAGATTTTACTTTTTTTACTCATTTTTCTCATTTTATTCATTTACCTGTAAAAATGTTGTTTGTGCTTGGAGCAGATGGATCATAGTGCTGAGCAATGTTGCCAGTTAATGCAATCATGACCACCGGGTACACAACGAGGATGTAATGTACATATTTATCCAGGAGGAAATTTTCCAGGTAAAACCTAAGGAGACAAAGGGTGACAGCACTTAAGAAATAAAAACTTTATAATTCTACAAATTGACTTTCTGGGGCTTTAGCATAGCATCCCATAGAGTCAATCAATTAATAAAAAAAAAATTTATTAAATACCTACTACATACCAGGTACTAAGCAAAAGTTTAGGGATACAAAAAGAGCAAAAAAATAGTCCCTAATCTCAAGGAGCTTCCAATCTAATGGATAAGACAAGAAGGAAACAAATCTATACAAAGCAAGTTATAGACAGGATAAATAGGAAATAATTAACAGAAGGAAAGCATTGGAATTAAGAGAGATGCAAGAAGGCATCCTAGAGAAGGCAGGAGTTTAGTTGGGACTTTTTTTTTTCATTTTAATAACTTTTTATTGATAGAACACATGCCAGGGTAATTTTTTGCAACATTATCCCTTGCATTCACTTCTGTTCCGATTTTTCCCCTCCCTCCCTTCACCCCCTCCCCCAGATGGCAAGCAGTCCTATACATGTTAAATAGGTTACAGTATATCCTAGATACAATATATGTGTGCAGAACCGAACAGTTCTCTTGTTGCACAGGGAGAATTGGATTCAGAAGGTATAAATAACCCGGGAAGAAAAACAAAAATGCAAGCAGTTTATATTCATTTTTTATATAGTTTATATAGTTTATATTCATTTCCCAGTGTTCTTTCTTTGGGTGAAGCTGCTTCTGTCCATCTTTGATCAATTGAAACTGAATTAGCTCTCTTTATCGAAGAGATCCACTTCCATCAGAATACATCCTCAAACAGTATCATTGTTGAGGTATATAATGATCTCCTGGTTCTGCTCATTTCACTTAGCATCAGTTCATGTAAGTCTCTCCAGGCCTTTCTGAAATCATCTTGCTGGTCATTCCTTATAGAACAATAATATTCCATAACATTCATATACCACAATTTACTCAACCATTCTCCAATTGATGGGCATCCATTCATTTTCCAGCTTCTAGCCACCACAAACAGGGCTGCCACAAACATTTTGGCACATACAGGTCCCTTTCCCTTCTTTAGTATCTCTTTGGGGTATAGGCCCAGTAGAAACACTGCTGGATCAAAGGGTATGCACAGTTTGATAACTTTTTGAGCATAGTTCCAAATTGCTCTCCAGAATGGCTGGATGTGTTCACAATTCCACCAATAATGTATCAGTGTCCCTGTTTTCCCACATCCCCTCCAATATTCCGCATTATCTTTCCCTGTCATTCTAGCCAATCTGACAGGTGTGTAGTGGTATCTCAGAGTTGTCTTAATTTGCATTTCTCTGATTAATAATGATTTGGAGCATATTTTCATATGTCTATAAATAGTTTCAATTTCTTCATCTGAGAATTGTCTGTTCATATCCTTTGACCATTTATCAATTGTAGAATGGCTTGATTTCTTATAAATTAGAGTCAATTCTCTATATATTTTGGAAATGAGGCCTTTATCAGAACCTTTGGCTGTAAAAATGTTTTCCCAGTTTATTGTTTCCCTTCTAATCTTGTCTGCATTTGTTTTGTTTGTACAAAAACTTTTCAGTTTGATATAATCAAAATATTCTATTTTGTGGTCAACAGTGATCTCTAGTTCTTCTTTGGTCATAAATTCCTTCCTCTTCCACAGGTGTTTAGTTGGGACTTAAAGGAAGCCAGGGAGGTCAACTCTAGTTAGAGTTGAGGAAAGTGCTCCAAGCATGGGGGACAATCAGAGAAAATGCTCAGAGTTGAGATATGGAGTGTCTTGCTCCAAGGCTTGTGTTACTGGATTGAAGAGCATGTTTGGAGAGTGAAGAGTAAGAAGACTGAAAAGGTAGGAGGAAGCTAGGTTATGAAGAGCTCTGAAAATCAAAAACATTAGTAGTACCAAGTAAAAGAGTTAGAAGAGCTTTTTTTTTGGGGGGGGGGTTGCTTTTTGTTTTCTCCCTGTTCAAAGGATAATCTACTGAATATCAAAGAAGATCTGGATTTGAGATAGGGAATTGGTAAAAGCAATGCTCATGCTATCTCTTCTCTACAGTTATGCAGTAATGATTTCTTCTTTGGAGGGAATCTTAGGAATAATTTTAAATTCAAGAGTTTTGGATTTAGACCTTGTAAAGTAACTTGGGGATGTTGAAATTTTAAAAAGATAGATAAATAACTGTATTCAATATAACTGCTTTCCTTTTGTGTATATATTTTGCCTTCTGCATTTAAAAACAGTATTCTGAAAAGGGATCCATATTTTTCACCAGACAGCCCAAGGGATTTATGAGACAGAAAAGGTTAAGAACTTCTAATCTAAAGGTTAAAGGATATTTCCTGAGCAATATTACCCCTTGGAAGAAAGTGTAGGATTCTATGGTAATCGTACTTTTCAATCTCTTCAACCTGTACTTCACCTACAATGGCTAGGAAAACAATAATAGGGATATAAGATTTGAGAAATCAAGAAACCTGCAGCTTGCTCTGACAGTGAGAACTTCAAACCATGAATGTACAACAGGAAGTAATGATGCTTATTCAGCTTCATATGATTGTCTCATTGGGGGATTTATGGGCTATTGGAGTGCTTTATTATATTTTCTATATCTGCTTGTTAGTTTTTTTTTTGAGTTTTTTGTATTTTAAGCATTTTTTGTGAATTGAAATAAAGACTTTCCTGAAAGATATGAATACATTACCTTGAGTGTTTATATAGGAACTTGAGACCCTATTATCTACATTGGAAGAAACCTAGATAAGTGCTATTCCCAAGTTACATTTTGAGATTTCCAGGCAAGTGGAAGCATAATGAGCTAAAAAGAAAAAGTTATCTGAGTTGGACCAGATCCACCAGAGCCAGGGAACTTTTGGGACCTTAAGCTATAGGTCCCAAAACATCAGAATTTAAATCAAATGAAGTGATTGATATTGTTCTAGAGGTTCAATTATGAAACTTTCTTCTTCTCAGTAGAAGAGTTCTCCCTTATAAGTAAGGAAAAAATAGCTAACTCAGTGAATATTAGTTAGGAAGTGACTTAGCAGTATTAGGAACTTTATATTACACTATGAAAACAAAAGCCATCAACAAAATATTTTTGAAAGAATAGAAAAGAAAAAAATTAGAATTCCTTCCTCCTCAGTCCTTTCCTTTTCCTTCTTTTTGATATTCCTGATTGGATCAACCCAGTTAGTTAGAGGCTGACTATTTTCACTCTTGAGAGTGAAAATTCTACTTTGGTCAAACATGAACCAAATTGAGCCCACAAGTTAATTATTGTCATATTGTAGAACTAGAAGGACTGGCTTATTTCTGGCTATAATTGATTTTATCTAGAGCTAGACAAGGAATTTTCAAGTGAAATTTCCTCCTGGAGAAAGGAGTAAGACCTTCTCCTTTTCCAAACTTTGGTGTTCCAATCAAGAATATCATTGAGCTTCCCATGCAAATGAAATAAGGGTCACTTTCTCCCTGGAGGAGATGCAAAAAGTGAAATCAGAGCTGTAGAGAATTATCAAGAATGCATAATATGGCTGAAATTTCCATGAAGGAAGGTAACAGATGACAAATAACTGAGCCTGGCACACAGTAGGCACTTGATAAATGCTTGTTGGTTGATAGGATAGACTGAGAAGGCCCCATTTTCACTGGGTCATATGAAAAGACATCCAAACTTCAGCAACCATGGAACAAAAAGGCAAGAAAATGATTAGGAGAGTCTAGTGAAAGAGATTTTTTGTTTTTCTTTTTCTACACTGAATCTAAATACTGGAGCAAATAGCATTCATGGAATTCCTAAACCTAGAGTTAGTTAACCAAGGATATCTAGTTTAACTTTCTCATTTTATTTACAGGTGGGGAAATTGAGGTCTAGGAATGTTCCATCATTTGCCCAAGGTCACACAGCAATGGATAAGATCTATAAAACACAAAATGCTGACATGGACCCATGATATATATGGCAGAGGCATGAACAAACAAATCTGGAGTGGGTTCTGGCTCTTCTTCATGGAAATAACCTCAAAGGTTAAAAGAGGTTCTATCTTGAAAACATCTCTAGGTTCCATCATCAGCCTATTGGAAATTTATCCAAACCCTTCTCAAATGATTTACATATTCAGTCCATGATAATCTCTTTTATTATCTCAGAGCATATTTATTTCTCTGTGCCTAATATTATTATGTAAATTCACCTTGAATTATACTAAATTTACCAATTTAAACTTTTCACACACACACACAAAAAAAAACACACAAACCAGTCTTATAGAGTGGGTTTTGGTCACATAAAGACTAGTCACTAAGTAACTGTATGGCCTTGATAAAGAGCCTCAATTTCTTCATCTGGAGAATGAAATTTTTTTTTATTTCCTTAAAACGAACAGGGCACCCAGGATTTAGGTAGAGGAGAAATAATCTCGTGTTGTGGAATTTAAGAAATGTTCTTCTCAAGGACTTAGCACAGAGCCTGGGACATAGTAGGTACTTAATTAATATTTGTTCCCTGTCCCCCTCACTCCTTCACCTCTTTCCCCATTCCTTCTCCTCTGGTTCTAGAAACTCTGGAATTTGGTGACCCAGTCAGTGTTGATTCTGACCAGATCTTTCATCATACTACAGATTTCAATCATATCTCGACAGTCTTTGTCTTTCCAGGATTCATAACATGCAGCATCAGTCCTACGCTATGAGAGAAAACTTGTTGGGAACAATAACAGATCATCATTGATGATACTTTGCTTTGTGTCATACTTCTAACATTTAATAGTCACTTTCCTCATCCTTCTTATATCCCCATCACAGCCCTATGAGATAAGCAGGGCAGATATTGTTATCTTCATTGTACAGTAGCTGTAGATGTACAGAGCGATTTGTAGTTTTTCCAAGGTCATAGTGACTTTGTGTAAAGCCAGAATCAGAACTCAAATCTCTTGCTTCTTGGCTCCAAAGGTTCTGTTTTTCTGTTTTTTTCCCCCATCAAACCAAACTGCCTCAATTTAGAATAAACAGAAGAACAGAAACTATAGTACCTGACTTTTTTTTGGTTATGAATGATTTGGACCTGTTCTTAGTAATCCTAGGCCCCGTATTTTCTGACAACAAAAAGCTATCTTCCTAGGACGATCTGAATGATATGCTGATAATTAGCTAAAGAGATTATGATGTTGTGATTAGCATGGAAAATAGTGTAAATCTAGTGAAATGCCTGTTGATATTGATATATCAATTGATGAATATGATATGAATTGATCAATATGAATTGATATCCATTTTAAAAAATTCTATTCCCAGGCCTCCTTCAGGAAGTTTTCCCTGATTTCTTTCTCAGTAATATCAACCTTTCCCATCTGGGGCTTCACATAGCACTCATTCTGCCCCTCTCTTACACACTTGCAGAAACCTGCAATAGTAATAGTAAACCTGTAACAATAAAAATTTGGGGACTTGGTATCACCAAATACTAGGTACATAGAATTTTAGAACTGAAAGGGATCTCAGTGAACATTGATAGTCCAATCTATACCTGGTAAAACATCTTCCCTACTATCTATCTATCTATATGACATTTATGTAACAAGTGGTCAACCAGCCTTTTCCTATGTCCAAAGAAGGAGAACTCGCTACTTCCTGAGGCAGCCCCTTCCAGTTAGGGACAATTCTGATTATTAGGGAATTTCCCCTTATAATAAGTTTAAGTATACAAATAAATATATAAATAAATAGTTATGAAGTCATTAGGAGCCTTGGGTTTGGATCTTAGCTCCGATGCTTCCTAGTTCTATAGTTATATGACTTCCCCCCAGGGCCTTTTGTTTTCTCTTCTGTAAAATGGGGACAATAATCCTTATATTGCTTATCTCATAGAGTTGTGATGAAAACATTCTGTAAATCTTAAAATGTTATTTAAATATGAGGCATTATTAGTATTATCATGTATTATTTCATATTCTAGTTAATTATGTTTATGTCGTCTCTCTCACGGAATGTTAATTCCAGGAAAGTCGGGAACTGTTCAATGTTCAGCATCAGTGTTCTACAAACAGGAGGCATTTAATGTTCACATTGATTTGAGATGAGCTGACTTAAATTGACCGGAGTTGAATGGAAATCTAGATCCTTATCTAGTCAGTGAGGGCCGAATTACTCACCAGAGCACCAACAGCATGAGCAAAATTGACAGGACAACAGTAGTGGAAGTTGAATTGGCCACTCCCACCGTGTAGATTAACACAACTGCGAAGTTCAAGAGCGTTGCCACTGTGGTCCACGTAGCATAAAGTGCAATCCCATTCTGCACCTAGAATATCAGGCAATGTGATTTTTAAGAATTCACACCCAGACACAAACCTTCCAGCCTGAAAGATTTATAACCAAAGTTATTGTTATTTGTGGCTGATGATGTTTTACCAGATCTGTGATTTTACTGATAAAGGGAAGTCCAAGTGAGGAAATGTCTTCCCACCAATGCAGATTGCAACCTTCAACTTAGAGTCAGAGAGTTGCTCATAGGACTGAAAATTTAAAGTGATTAGACCAGCATCACACAAGCAATGACTGTCAAGAATCCAAGATTCCAGACTTCTGCAGATGCTCCAGACTTCTACTGCAGTTGTCTCTCCTACTATGACTGCTAATCATAACTATTTTGGTTTGATTCTGTGACTTTATAGGTGTGGGGAAGATCTGATGTAGCTACTACCTCACTAAAGCAGACCTCTGTAACTTATAGTCTTAAAGAAATGCCTGAGACATTAAGGTGGCCACACAACTACTAAAGGTCAGACTGACCCCAAGTCTTCCGGATTCTCATCTTGATCCTCCACTATCTAAGCCTTGATACCACTCAATGATTTCTGAAAAATAGCTCATGGTTACATGGTGCTTGGGGTTTACAAACTGTATCCCTTATGACAATCTTGTGGAATAGCAGAAGTTTTTTATTATTCAAAAAATAATTTTAATATATTTTTACATATAAATGCATTTACATACAACAAACATGTTTTTACTAAATTTCTCCCATAAGCCTCCTCCTTTCCCTTCCCAGGGAGCATTCTATTGAATATATTATCATTTTAATTGAGGAAATTAGGAGTTAGAGAGGAAAAGTGACTTGGCCAATCCTATAGTTAGTTACTGCAAGCCAGTGTTCCTTCTCCAAGTTTGCGGTTCTTTCTTTTACTCCAGGCTGCCTCCTTTAAGATGTATCAGACCATGGATATGTGAAAGGGATAGATTATGTGAGGGAAAAGGCCTCCAACTTCTTTCCCAAACAGGACAATGGAATCATTGAAACAGCCCACATTGCATCAGATGATAATTTGGAAAAGGGTGGAGGAACTTTGGGGGCCCTGAAGCATTGGTTTTGTGTATTGCGCTTTGTTCAAGACAGGCAAAGTATAGTTTGAGGAATTGCTTGGATAATAAATGTCTCTAATTGCATTGGACCTACTGCTATTTTAATAAATGTAAGCACCTTGAGGGCAAGAGCTATTTCTTTTTTATCTCAGTTTCTCCAGCTCCTAGCACAGAGCAGATACTTTATAAAAGTTTATTGATTAATTGATAGTTTAAAGGACAGAGGTAAATATGTTCATTTCCATCTAATTCAGCTGATGTTTATTAAGCCCTATTAAGACTGCTTGTGCCAAACC
Source organism: Antechinus flavipes (assembly GCF_016432865.1). Classification (NCBI taxonomy): domain Eukaryota; kingdom Metazoa; phylum Chordata; class Mammalia; order Dasyuromorphia; family Dasyuridae; genus Antechinus; species Antechinus flavipes. Next base: position 114,170,088 of record NC_067399.1, read on the forward strand.
ATATATGTTTCAGGCAGTTTTCCATCTCTTTCATCAGTGCTTTGTTAATACCACTGGATCTGAAATACTCAGTCCTTTCCCAATACTTCTAATTCCCATTCTTTGTCCTTCAGATAACCTTCCTGTAACCTTAAACTTTACTTTCACCTTCTATGCCCAGTCTTTGATTCCTCCCCTTTCTCAGGGTCTCCAGCTTTTAGAAAAGTTTTTTAGAAAACTTAGAAAAGTATTTTTAGAAAAAATAAACTTATTAGTCACTGACACTAAAAGCTTGGATTCTGGCTTCATAATATCTCAAGCAAAGTGATGGGACTCGCTCCTAGGGCTGGCTAGTCTTGGTTTCTATGCCATGACCGATGAAGCTGGCACAGGATAGGTTGCTCTTGGATTTGGGTTGTTTTGAGTGGACATGAGAAATACTTTGTGGGTTGCTATGAGAGAAAGAGAACTGGTACTTTCTCTAGCTTTTTATTAAAGTTCTATTGACTTTTTAAAAAATTATTTCTTGATTTTAAACATTCTTTTCTTTTAAAATGTTGAGCTCCAAATTCTATTTTTTTTCTCCCATCTCCTCCTCTGCCCACTGAAAAGGTAAAAAACATAACCGCTTACAAATATGAAATGATACAAAATATTTTTCTATATGTCCTATTGACTCCTAGTGGTATATAGCCAATTGGAGAAGGGCAACATAGGAAATTTCTGACTTACGTAGGAATCTCAACTGATCGGCACAGCAAACCTGAGAGAGAGGTGCTACTGAAATCTCCATTTTACAAAAGAGGAAGATGAGACTGAGAAATTTAAAGATTTCCCTAAGGCCACAGAGCTAGGAATGGTCGGAGGCAGGATTTGATATCAGGATTATCCACAACTTTACCCAGATGGCTCAGTGGAGGGAGGACACTTCCGCTCCACCGTTCCCCTCCCATACTTGAAGTCTCCCCACATTCTCCTTCCTTGCCTCGGAGCCAGCTTGTTCCCGGGGCCACCCAGCAGTGGGGTCCTGTCCTAGGCCCCCCCAATTTCCACAGAGTATCCCCTGTGCGGACAGCCTTTGCTTCTTGTACCACACACACTGTGTCCCCGTTAGGGGTCTGCTCTGCAGGGGCCTTACCAGAACTCGGAGGAGCCACAGGTCTGTTCTGTGGTGACTCTGCAGCCAGGGTCTGTGGGAACTGAGTCCTCGACAAGCCAGGAAGAGAATCGCGTAATTGGACACTGTGAGCCCTGTGAGGACAAGCAGAGCATGGCTGAGGCATCTGAGGGGGAGAAAGAAGTCACCATGAAACACACCGTCCCTGCCCTTGTTCCACAAAGCCCCTGACACTTTCAGACCGATCCACAGGGTCCAACAGCCGGCCAATTGCACCTGTGTGAGTGTGTGTGTTCACATGCCCTGGATAATAGCACGTTGGAGCTGGAAGGAACCTAAGACATTGTCCTTTCCAAGCCCCGGGAGCCGAAGAGATATCTTCCCTGAGGTCACCCAGGCAGCGGGGGGCAAAGCCAGGATTCAAATCCTTATCTTCTGACTCCAAAAGCTCTTACTCATGTGCAAAGCTCAGAGAAAGTCACAGAATCATCCTCCTCCCAGGATGTCAGACAGTCCTGCCACAAGGCTTTCTACCGACTCTTTAGCACAAGCCCCTCTGATAGGGAGAGATGATCTTTCTTCACCATCAGCAACACTCGTGCAAGTGAGAGCAAGTGGACAAGGAGCTCTGTTAGGTTGATGAGGCACAAAAATCACCAATGTTTTTGATGGTGATGATGAATCACAGTTGGAAAATATAACAGCCAAAAAATATAATGGAGAATTAGAGGGTAAGTTTTTTTTTAAATAGTTAATAAACATTTAGTAATCATCTACTTCGTATTGTTCAAAATGTTGGTGATAAAAATATTAAAAAGGAAAACATCCCCTGCCCTCATGGAGCTTATAATCTAATGGGGAAGGGAAAGCAGTACACAAAAAGAAGCTGAAAAGTGGGGTTGGGATGGAAGAAGTTACACAGAGAGGGGGCTTATGGAGGGGTCCCGTGAAGTCCAGATGAGTACAGCTAGATGGGAAATAAGGAAATGACTGGGCTGGACCTGCTCCTTAAATGGAGTTTTCATATTTATGGTCATAGTTTTTATCTGAAAGAATTCTTAGGGTTCATTTAGTTCAGGGCCCTCATCTTGCAGATGAAGAAACTGAAGCCTGAAGAGATAAATGATTTATCCAAGATCAAAGCCTAGATTCACACTCAGATCATTTAACTTCCCAGAAAATGCTCCTTCCCTACATTGGCTCCTCAAGATTTGGTTCTTCTGACTAATTTCTAAGTTCTGGTTTGAGGAAAAGTGATGATTAGCCCTGCAGTCTCGTGATGAGAGGCTTGGGGGCTCAATTCTAGGAAAACCAGTTTATCCTCCCTTCTGTTAACCTGCACTTTGGCACTTCTACCATCATAATAATGATCCTAATGATGCCCCTGAGGAATTGCAAGATCCTGACATACCTTCTGAATCATCAACAATTAAGTTGTTTTCATTATAATTTTAGCATTAAGTATATTTTATAATATTTTCATTTTTTTAAAATTAGTAATCATAGACTAAAGGAGACCTGGAGTTTGTCTTGTCCAATCCCTTTTAAAATAGATGGTGTGATTTCCCAAAATCAAAAAGCTATTTAATTTATTTTAATTGGCCTAGCTCTGGACTAAGAATCTGAAGAGTTATAGTGAAATCCTGCCTCCAATCTTTGCCGCTTGGATGATGTTAGAAAAATAATTTAACCTCTCTTGTCCTCTGTTTCCCGATCTGTTAAATTAAGAAGCAGAACTAAGTGACCTTTAATATCCCTTCCAATTATTTCCAACTTATTAACTTATGTGTATATAGTATCTGAAATCTGATCTTCTTTCTCAGCCCTCTTTAATTCTACTGGCTTCCCTTCGAGATTATCTTCAATTTGTCTTGTAGTTTGTACATAATTATTTTTATTTTTCTCCTTAATTAAATCATAAGGTTATTGGGGGAAGGGACTGTCTTTTGCTTTTCTTTGTATCTTCAGAACTTAGCAGAATGTCTAGCAAAGAGTCGGCACTTAATGAAAGCTGACTGACTGACATACACACATATCTTTGGTTGGATCTGTGATTTTATCAGTGTAAGGGAATTCCTGGTATGTAAACTCCCTTCTACATTACAAATTTTGGATTGACTTGAAGAACACTTTAGGGCAATGAGAAGTTAAGCGATTTTCCATGGTCACACAGCTAGTAAGTGTACAGAAAGGATTTGAACCTATCTATCTTCCTAGCTCTGAGACCAGCTTTTTACATATGATGCAATACTATGTATATAGTTTTATGGATATATACAAATACAGATATATGATTATGACAGAAAGATGTAGTTAAGTTGAAAGGGCAATCAATCAATCAATCAATCACGACAGCTAACATTTATATAGAGCCTATTATATCCCAAGCACAGTTCTACCTCCTTACATATATCTCCTTTGATTCTCACAACAATCCTGCAATGGAGGTGCTATTATTCTCTCCATTTTATACTTGAGGAGACAGAGTCATAAGCTAGTAAGTAACTGAGACTGGATTTGAACTCATGTCCCCAAATCCAGACCAGTGTTCTATCCATAGCACAACCTAGTTGCCTCAATCAACAAGAATTGATTAAGCAGTTAAGTATTATTTTCCAGGCACTGTAACTGACACAGAAAATAAAAAGAAAAAAATGAAATGGTTTCTGTTCTCAAGAAGCTTTATTTATAATTGCTATTCCCTTGTACAAATATCAATTGATACAGAATATGTATAAAGTAAAAATGTATAATGTAAGGCATGAGGGAGGGAAAATCACCAGCAGTGGAGAGAAAGAAGAAATGCCTCCTGCAAGAGATCATTCTTGAGCTGAGCTCTGAAGGAAGCCTGGCTAATTCTAAGATGCATGATCGATTGTCAGCTGTCTTAGTGGAGAAAGTACCCATACCATTTGGAAACATTAAGGTACCTTTTTTACATAAAGAATTATGGATGGGTAGATGCATATTTGCATGTTATATATGTATGTATATGCAGCATATAAATGTGGTTGGGTATGTGATTTCAATGGTGTAGAGAATTCCTACTCAGAAAATTTCTCTACCATAAAGTTGAGCAAATTCTCCACACTTTTACAACTTAAGAGAGTTGATTGGGACGTGAGGGGTTAAGTGATCCTTGCTGATTTGTATGGCCAGGATGTTTCAGGGATGGGACTCACCAATATCATGCTGATATAATATATAATTTATTGTATGCATGGGTATACATAAATATACATGTGTGGGGTATGGGAAGCTAGGTGGTGCAGTGGATAGAGCGCCAGTCCTGGGGTCAGAAAGACAGGAGTTCAAATCTAGCCTCAGATACCAACTAGCTATAGGACCCTGGACAAGTCATTTAACCCAGTTGGGCTCAGTTTCCTCATCTGTGAAATGAATTGGAGAAGGAAATGGTAAACCATCTCAGTGTCTCTTCCAAGAAAACCCCAAATGGGATCACAAAGAATCAGACATGACTGAAATGAATGAACAACATGTATGTGTGCGTGTGTAAGCTTTTAAACTCTCTATTAAACAGGTACTGGATTAAACAGAACCCCAATTTCCTGACTATACTAGACAAGACTTTATGATACTATTCAAAACAACAAAACAAACTGGGATCAGAAATCTGTGAAAGAAGCCAACATCAACTTAGAGTTTACTTGCTCATTTGTTTGTCTTGTTCCTCCCATTAAGTCGAACTTCTCTAAAGGCAGGAATCATGTCTCTCCTTTATCATGTAATCCAAGAACATGGGCTTGTGCAGGGTTTTCTATAGAAACTGTCTGAGAACACATGTCCTCATTTCCCTCCTGTTGCTGGCCTGAAACATTCTATCCCTTAGCAACCACAACCCAGCCTGTAGTCTAATACCTCCATCCACCTGACTCGGTAGCCTGAGCCCATCTTGTTCCCTGCTGCCAAGAGGTGACTGATACCCAAAAGACAAACACTGCTGTCTTAAAGATTGAGGAGAAAGAGCATCCAGTGCTACAGATGGAGAAAACCAACTCAGAGGCGACCGTGTCCGCCGTTGGAGAAACAGCAAAGTATAGCCTGGACAGATGGACAGGGGGAGAGCCGGGTTGGAGGAGGAAGAGGTCGCAGGACGGGTCACATCACATTTAGAAGATCGGGCTTTCAATCAGTCTAAGAAGCTGCCACAGCTCTCTGACACCAGTATTTCCCTAGAGATGCTACAAAGTTGTGAATCATGCAATGGTATCTCAGGACCATCTCAAGAATCAAAACTGC